>NC_056733.1:1234587258-1234744758 GCF_019279795.1 Protopterus annectens | reverse complement strand
GATAGTACACAGCTGGGCAGTTGTGGCCATATAACAACTGTAAAGAAACCTGACAGTTCAAATTGTATACCAAACACACACAAACATATGAATATTAAAATGTGCTATACACATGAACAGGAACGTAACCGGCACATACACATAGAATGCTATATGTGGAACCGGGACATCCAAATGCAGAACCCATGCATGCAAATGCAATACGCAACAACCCCTGTATAGCACATAACTCGCACCCATGTCTGAATGTCCACCAAATCCAGCTACCAGCCTTGCGCAGCCGTACACCTACACATAGCGAGTATTCCCCCATATGTAGTAGGAAGTATCGTCCTAGGCAGTGTCAGGATTGCAAATACGTTTGTAAACATCCCATCACAGTTACGTAAATCCAAATGCCCGCGCGTTCATGTTTTGGCAAAATGTGTGTACATCCCACGTGGGATAAGTAACCTGTTGAAACCTCAGAGTTGTATACATGCCACGGTGTCTAGTGCTGTAACATCTGGACAAAACATGTATGTGTAGTCACGGTACTGTTCAGTTTCTAGACAGACATGCAAAACATACTACGCAGGATGGAACACCTGTCCACCATGCAGGTCTCCCCACTAGGGTTGCCACCTGTTCAGATGCCCAAGGTGGGACATCCTTTGTAGAAATGTGAGAATTTGCAGGATAAAACATACCCCCAGCCAATGCAAAGGACAGAATTACACTTGTTTGCCAAGATAAAAGCTTATTTCATAGCATTTGAAATGTTTATGCTATCCCAAATAATAGTTATGTGTTTCACATACAAAATACCTGTATCATGCAACTATTAAAGAAAATAAGAAATAAACTTTTGTCTTAAAATCACAGGACATTTGCCATGTCTTAGGTTTTGTCGCAGGACACAACTGTCCAAAGTGGGACTTCCCCTCGCAAAGAGGAACAGGTGGTAACCCCACTCCCCACTGAATTATCGACAGTATATATTCAGCTCAATCACATACCGACACCACCTCTCAACCTATTACAGCAACAAAATCTGGACAAAGCCTAAAATGATGGGTGGACAAATAGGGACAGATGTAAATACTGCTCTCACAAACTTTGAAAGTTCACAGAATAATAGTATGTACATTAGCATGAAATGTTGTGAAGGATGTGGGGTAGTCTCCGAGTATTACAGAGGTCCATACATTTTTACTGTAACAAACCTACACATATGTTTACTGTACTACTGCATACCTGTAGTTAATTCATAGTTAATTCATGTGCAAAATAATAATCCTCGTATGAATGAATACAGGAAATAGTCAAATGTGAATGGGAACACCACTCACCGTGGATTATGTATTGTAACCACCCCCACCCATATTATGTATTGCCAACAGTATAAGCTGCTGACAGGTGCCCAAACACCTGTGTCTGTAAACACAGATAAAATGTTTAAAATGGACAAACTCTGTCCATGTGCTTTGTCTGACATTTGAACATGGTCAGGGCAGTTCCATTCACCAGGCGGACAAGCCTAAACCCAGATCACCACATGAACACCCTGACAATTAAAGACATATGTGTCAGAACTATAAGCCTTGGGGTTCTGAATATCCCTGCAGTGATTAAATATGCAGCTTGGGTCCAGAGCAGTAGGGAATAGGGAATGTGTAATATGTAGTACCGCATTTTTCCCAGCATGAGAATGGATGCCTGTGTCGTAAGTGAAGCAGTGAGGCATATGTTAATGTAGCTATGTACTATGGGTATGCATATAAATGAGTCAGAACACCAAAACTATAGTGGTTACAGCATCCGGCCAACGTGAATGCAGTCCTGGTTCAACTACGACTACAGCACATATAATGTTAAAGTGTAATGAATGCGTCTGTGCTGTACAGACATTTAAATATGTAAAGGTGAACGTGTGTTTCGCATATGTCCGTTAACCGGATTACAGATAATATACTGGTACTGTCACAAGTAATAAAGCCCACGTAAGCACAAAGACTTAGTAAACATATGTAACCCACAATAAGGATATGCATGTGCGTCTGCGCGTAACCCACAATAAGGAAATGCAAGTGCGCCTGTGCATGTGTGCTCCGCTCACAGCATAGTAAATGAATGCTGTTTCCCCCACGTTAGATATACATGGCTCAAACCTGTTAACCCTGTAAAGTATGAAACCGGACAAAGGCATGCAAACTACCTGTACAAATAGGGACAAACCCCAGATATGTGCCAGAACAAACATAGAAAGTGGATAGAATAACGGGTGTGTCAGTAGCATGGATTCTGTGAAGGGTATGCAGTCGTAACCTGAACTGCTTGCTAGTATTTCCCACCATAGGTCTTAAATGAAATGCCAATACATTGCCAGATAGACACAAGTTTATGTAAAACACACCGAAGATAAAAAGGCAACCAGCTGTACACTCTGCGACAATCTGTACAGTGGAAAGGTATGGTATGGATATAGATATATATGTATACACATAATCCACATACGTAAACCAAAGGAAATTATGAAATGAGGATTGTACATATATATATATATATATATATATATATATATATATATATATATATATATATATATATGTATACACAACAAACATATGTCCCGTAGATATGACATATGTACATAAATAGGCCACGTTATAGCTAATATGGGTAGACAAACAGACATGCAGGAAAGGTGAATAAACCGCTGCCTTCCAAACCATTGGCCAGAAAGTGACAGTCCAGCAAGTTCTACACTTTAAACATGCATATAGGTGCCCATTGCAGGACCCCAAAAATGTATCCATACGTAGTGTCAACCGACATTGACGCAAAATAAGTTACCTCAGCAAATACGATATAGCTGTACATGCAACAGTAGCAGGTGCAAGGGTAATGACACATGTCTCGATAGAATGTACGACGTACGAACTGATATCCGGAGAGTGGGGAGTGCATATAAGTGTCTCCACACTTCAGTACCACTCACATTAAACATGAGTAATGGGTAAATAATATCACCAAAAAGCAGTTCCAAAAGCACAAATGTAGGCACCAGCACTTATCCACTCCAAAATTGATGTAAAACAGGTTTATTCACTTAAACAGTTGTGCGCTTTCATCATACAATAGACTTCATCAGAACAATGATACTTAATTCATACTCACTTATATATACAAAAAACAGTCACCTGACTCTAACCATTTGAGTATTAAAGTGCTAGTGCTACTAATTCATTACCTCCTTTAAATTACAAACACTCCCAATACATATTAGTCCCATGCATTCTGGACATATTCCTCTGTTAAAAAACAATACACAAAAAACACTTATTACATATAACCTTATGTGATTCTTATAAAAACTCATACTAAAAACATCATACTCTAAGGTACTCCGAATATCTTTTAAAAAATCAAATGTCAAATAAAAATAAAAATAAAAATACAGATAGTGCCACTGAGCCCTAATAGGGTTTTTTTGGTCTATTTATTAGTATACATCAAGAAAAACTGCCCTAACCCTTGTAGATATTCACCTTATGTTGTCCAATATGGGTTTAATAGATATGTGCTCATTTAATCCAGGGTACTCTGATGCATTGAGTTTAATTTGCCATCTCACTTCTTTGTCACTGACCATCTTTCTGATGTCCCATCCCCTCACATTACACTTTATCAGTTCTAATATACCAAATTTGAAATTGGTACATTCCTTATTCTCATTCAAATGTTTCCACAAAGCATTGTTGTCATCATGCTTCTTTATACTATACTGATGGGCATAATTTCTATTACGTAGACATCTTATAGTCTTTCCTACGTAAAAACAGAGACAATGTGAACAGGTGGCTAAATATACTAAATTCTTAGATCTACAATTCCCTTTATGAAACCTATTTCTTGCCTGGTTATAATTTTGCAGCACTATCTCCTGCGTCTCCATGATGTACTGACATTGTGGGCACGTACCACACCGAGTGGTACCTGGGCCTCCAATTCTATCCTTATTGCCAGTAAATTTTCTCTCTAAAAGATGTTTCATATTAAACCCATTTTTATGTACAAAAAATGGCTCCTTCCCCACAATGTTAATAATCCTACTATCTGCTTTTAAAACGTTCCAATTCCGCTGGATGATACGTTTGATATCCCCACTATATGAATCATGTTTCAATACACAAGTACAATCAATCAATATGGAAGTACAGTCCTAATGATAACCCACGACCTAGGGAAGGTAGGAATTATAGAGGAACCCCGTACATTAATCACAATGAGCAAATGTTCAGTGATTTTTTAGAGAGAGATGTAGGATGGGAGGAATACCCAAGGAGACCTTACAAAGGAGAAGGAGACCCTATGAGGGGAAGGGCAACAAGATAGAAAACCATAATTCGTACACTGGTAATAAGGAAAAGGATTGTGATATTGTAAGGGTCAATGAGGTCACAAGTACATATGACAACTTTCACATTCACAATTATACAGGTAGGGATATTAGGAAAGAACATTTTACCCTATTTTCAAAAGGGATGAAGTTTATACCATTTAGCAAACTAAATGTAGTTGATTGTATAGTGGATGTGAAGAAATATATAAGGAAATTAAATCTAGGAGTCAAATTTGATGGCAAGCAGGATAAAGAGACCAAGGAATTTAAAATAAAAAGTTCCTACACGCCACCTTTGAATCATTTGCTGGATACCTTTGAAAAAATAGTAATTGGGGACATTTACCAATATAGCAAACATAAAGGGTTGAATTGTAAGTTTAATCTAACAAAGGAGGAACAAAGAGCCTTGAAAGAAATTCAGGAGGACCCCAACATTAGGATTATGAAACCGGATAAAGGGGGGGGGGTGGTATTATATCCATCCCAGAACTATAGTAACAAAATGAATAACATATTATTGGGTTCTGGGAAATATGTTGTTTCTTCTGTCAATGAAGTCAACATTGGATACCACAAGGTGGACCTATTTTTGGAAGATCTCTTGGTGGAAAGTAGAATAGATCTGGACCTGTATAGATTTTTGAAGGTTGAGAAACCTATTATTGGGACCATTGTAGGTATACCCAAGATCCATAAGGACTACAAAGACCCCCCGTTTAGGCCTATTATTTCAGGGAGTTATTCCAAAACCTTCCCTTTTGGGAAGGTTATTGACAAATGGTTAAAACCTCTCCTTAATGAGATACCGCACCTAGTAGTAGATTCCTGGGATTTTTTAGAGAGATTGAAGCCCGAATTAGCTGAAGGGGCTGAGTGGTTAGTTACAATAGATGTAATAGATTTATTTTCCAATATTCCGTTGGAGGAGGGGTTGATCAGGTTCCAAGAAAGTATTAGTGACCTAGGACTATTGGAATGGGACAAGATCCTACTAGTTGTAGAATTTATGGAGATGGTATTGGCTCACAACTATATTTTTTATGAAGGGGAGTATTATAAGCAGTCCAAGGGTGTAGCTATGGGGGCAGCATGTGCCCCCATATTTGCTAATATGGTGGTATTCAATTGGGAAAAGGAGTTTATTTTTAAAACTCATTGGTTTAAGTATATTTCTTGTTATTTTCATTTTTTAGATGACATTTTTTTGGTTTGGAAGGGAAACCAACACGAATTAGAAAAGTTTTTCTTATACCTTAATTCCTGTAGTGAGAATTTGAAATTTACCATCAACAAGGATAAGGGTGTCATCCCATATTTAGACGTATTAATCACATTACACAATGGGAAGTTCAAGTCCAATATATACAGGAAAAATACGTTTAGCAATTCCTATTTTCACTTTTCAAGCAATCACCCTTGGGCCCAAAAAAGGAACATTGTCAAAGGACAATGTATCCATGCTGCACGGATGACATCAGACGTGAATGATTTGGATAGTGAACTTAGTAAAATAGGTCAGTTTTTTTGTGGAAAGGGGGTACCCCCCATGTATGGTTAAGGATGTTAGGGAGTATATTAGGAGTCAATGGGGAATTAAATATAAATCCTTGTTGGGGGGTGTAAATGGTATTAGACATCAACAAGATAAGAGGATGTCAAAGGATGAAACAGCTACTAACAGGTTTGGGAAAGCTTGTGTATTGAAACATGATTCATATAGTGGAGATATCAAACGTATCATCCAGCGGAATTGGAACATTTTAAAAGCAGATAGTAGGATTATTAACATTGTGGGGAAGGAGCCATTTTTTGTACATAAAAATGGGTTTAATATGAAACATCTTTTAGAGAGAAAATTTACTGGGAATAAGGATAGAATTGGAGGCCCAGGTACCACTCGGTGTGGTACGTGCCCACAATGTCAGTACATCATGGAGACGCAGGAGATAGTGCTGCAAAATTATAACCAGGCAAGAATTAGGTTTCATAAAGGGAATTGTAGATCTAAGAATTTAGTATATTTAGCCACCTGTTCACATTGTCCCTGTTTTTACGTAGGAAAGACTATAAGATGTCTACGTAATAGAATGTATGCCCATCAGTATAGTATAAAGAAGCATGATGACAACAATGCTTTGTGGAAACATTTGAATGAGAACAAGGAATGTAGCAATTTCAAATTTGGTATATTAGAACTGATAAAGTGTAATGTGAGGGGAGGGGGCATCAGAAAGATGGTCAGTGACAAAGAAGTGAGATGGCAAATTAAACTCAATGCATCAGAGTACCCTGGATTAAATGAGCACATATCATTTAAACCCATATTGGACAACATAAGGTGAATATTTACAAGGGTTAGGGCAGTTTTTCATGATGTATACTAATAAATAGACCAAAAAAACCCTATTAGGGCTCAGTGGCACTATCTGTATTTTTATTTTTATTTTTATTTGACATTTGATTTTTTAAAAGATATTCGGAGTACCTTAGAGTATGATGTTTTTAGTATGAGTTTTTATAAGAATCACATAAGGTTATATGTAATAAGTGTTATTTGTGTATTGTTTTTTAACAGAGGAATATGTCCAGAATGCATGGGACTAATATGTATTGGGAGTGTTTGTAATTTAAAGGAGGTAATGAATTAGTAGCACTAGCACTTTAATACTCAAATGGTTAGAGTCAGGTGACTGTTTTTTGTATATATAAGTGAGTATGAATTAAGTATCATTGTTCTGATGAAGTCTATTGTATGATGAAAGCGCTCAACTGTTTAAGTGAATAAACCTGTTTTACATCAATTTTGGAGTGGATTCGTGCTGGTGCCTACATTTGTGCTTTTGGAACTGCTTTTTGGTGATATTATTTATTCAGTTGACTAGTTCCAGCATGTGTAATGGGTACTGTGGAGGGTTTCAGGTATGGGGATCATGGGTATGCAGAAATGGGCCTAGGTGTTGTTTGGCAGAGATTTCGTAGGCCTGCCCCGTGGGAGTGATGTGGGTATAGCACACACCTATATTCTCAATAATGGGGCAAACCATCCACTGGATATTGCGTAAACCATTTTGGGACTATGTAGGGCCCTATATCAGTGTCATGTAGGCGATTATCATGGATGGACATGCGTACGACCAAGATGGTAACCATAACTGGCAAACTGTCAGAATAAGACAGCTGCACTAAGGCATAGTACATGAAATACAAATAGGGACTATATTAGATATACCCCAGACAAAGTCAGAACGTTGATAGAATACTGGCGTAGCCAGGAATATGAATGTTATGAGTGTTACTAATCATGTAATAGAAATGTCAGTCACTATTATCTAACCGCACAGTTCGTAATGCCTTGCCAGCAATTTACCAGAAAGGCACATTACTATGACAAATGTAACAAGGGCAAAGGTCAAACGTCAGGGTGTTTACCCATAATGTGTACAGGTTAGGGGTATGAAGGTAACCTGTCCAAAATACATGTACAGAACTAGTGATACTAGGTGGACAGGTGAGAAGAAAGACATCAGGACAAATGAGAAAACATGTACAAGTCATACACATGCACTCCGACAAATGTGAATGACAACGTATGCCCTGTGAATGTCAATGTGGAAGATTAATAGACTCAAAAGAAATGTGTCCCTCAGGGATTCATGCAGTGTCACCGTAACAATGTCCAGTCCCCCATACTCGTACATGAGCTCTGCAACTGACGGAAAGTGCAAATACCGGCGTACACATACGGTACATGATAGACTAATTAGTGTGGATAAGCAGCTGTTGGCCTGTGTGAGGAATAGAACCCTCTGGGTGGGTGTGTCCTGCAATATAAATGTAATGGCATGTGGCCTGTGATGCCGCCATACAGTGTGTGTATTGGTGTCAGAAAGTTGATATCTTGTATCAGACACATACTCCGCAACTGTACAGATTTACGCAGAATGTGCAGAGTTCTGCCTCATATGTTTGGTGTGTTCCACGTAACATCAGTACCAGTCTGGCACATTTCTGATAACTGAAGTCATGAAATAATGACAAACATGTGTGTTTAAGACACCAAATCCGTCAGAAAACTCATACTAATGCAAAACCTATTAATGTGTCAACTATCTACGTTTGTAATAGCAACATGTCAATACTGTCCCTATGTGTCACACTATCAGATAAGGCTTTGTCCAGATGTTTGCTCTAGGAGGTGGAGTGGTATGATCAGAAACAGATACACGTGTGAGGAAACAGCATTATTGACTGCAAGATAACGCAGAAGGTATGAAATGCGCTGCAGTAGGACGTTCAGTACTGTCCGCAGGTATGTGCTGACATTTCAAATGACACAGCAGTCTACATGAAGTACCTACAGGGCTGTCACCTTTACAAATGATGATAATGGGACATACCCACAGCCATGCACACAGCACAAATAGACATACACACAGCAAAACTAGGTCATGATACATGAAGCCTCCGGCGTGTACGAGTAGAGTGAGAGTACAGCAAGGATAGATGTCTGCCAAGATATACAGCAAACGCCTGTAAGGGTGTGTAACACTGCCTGTAACACGGACGTTGCATGGACAATGTTGGGATTTGCAACATACCCCATTGGTATGTGAAAGCTATGCAAATATGCGATACATGAAGCAGTCAGCTGTCCATGCAAGAGCAGAGTTATGGGAAGAAAATATATATATATATATATATATATATATATATATATATATATATATATATATAGAGAGAGAGAGAGAGAGATACAGATATACACACACAGACACACACACACACACACGTGGCAGGGTTGTGAGCAGAACATGAACGTAACCACTGTACCACACAACAGCATTACGCAGTGACAGAACGTGCAACTGTGAGTAGTAGATCACGGAAATCACACAGGCATACGTCTAGCCTGTAGACAGTGGCATCAAAGGCAAAGATGCCGCACAGATGTTATGGTGAGTGAATACTGTAAAAGCAATGTACTGTTGTCATGCAGCTGGAAACACACACACACACTTGGCAGGGCTGGTAATCGAACTTACACATAACTACCATATCACACTACAGCATGACGCATTTACAGAACGCGCTAACGAGATTACTAAACACAGCAGACCCACAGCCATTCTACTAGGTGTGTGTCAACATCCGCAAAGGCAAAGACGTCAGCAGGATATATCTGGGGTGCGAAGCGTCTAAAAGTATAACCTGAGTCCCCAGGCAGATGGGAGCATGCACACACACTTGGCAGGCCTGGGAATTGAACTTACACCTAACTACCCTATCACACTACAGCATGATGCATTTGCAGAACACACTATCGAGATTACTGAACACAGCACTCCCAGAGGCATACTTCTAGGTGGGTGACATCATCCACAAAGGCAAAGACGCCGATAGGGAATGTATGTGTTGTGAGGCATCTAAAAGCATTACTGTGTCCCCAGGCAGCTGGAAACACACACTTGGCAGGACCGGGAGTTAAACACACACCTAACTACCTTATCACACTACAACATTACGCATTTACAGAACGCGCTACCAAGTTTACTGAACACAGCACTCCCAGAGGCATACTTCTAGGTGGGTGACATCATCTGCAAAGGCAAAGACGCCGATAGGGAATGTATGTGTTGTGAGGCATCTAAAAGCATTACAGTGTCCCCAGGCAGCTGGAAACACACACACACACACACACAAACACACACACTTGGCAGGACTGGGAGTTGAACATACACCTAACTACCTTATCACACTACAGCATTATGCATTTACAGAATGCGCTACCGAGACTACTGAACACAGCACTCCCAGAGGCATACTTCTAGGTGGGTGACATCATCTGCAAAGGCAAAGACGCCGATAGGGAATGTATGTGTTGTGAGGCATCTAAAAGCATTACAGTGTCCCCAGGCAGCTGGAAACACACACACACATACACTTGGCAGGACCGGGAGTTGAACATACACCTAACTCTCTTATCACACTACAGCATTACGCATTTACAGAACGCGCTACCAAGTTTACTGAACACAGCACTCCCAGAGGCATACTTCTAGGTGGGTGACATCATCTGCAAAGGCAAAGACGCCGATAGGGAATGTATGTGTTGTGAGGCATCTAAAAGCATTACAGTGTCCCCAGGCAGCTGGAAACAAACACACACACAGTTGGTAGGACTGGGAGTTGAACATACACCTAACTACCTTAACACACTACAGCATTATGCATTTACAGAATGCGCTACCGAGATGACTGAACACAGCACTCCCAGAGGCATACTTCTAGGTGGGTGACATCATCCGCAAAGGCAAATATGCCGATAGGGAATGTATGTGCTGTGAGGCATCTAAAAGCATTACTGTGTCCCCAGGAAGCTGGAAACACACACACACACACACACACACACACACACACACACACACACACACACACACTTGGCAGGACTGGGAGTTGAACATACACCTAACTACCTTATCACACTACAGCATTATGCATTTACAGAATGCGCTACCAAGATTACTGAACACAGCACTCCCAGAGGCATACTTCTAGGTGGGTGACATCATCCACAAAGGCAAAGACGCCGATAGGGAATGTATGTGTTGTGAGGCATCTAAAAGCATTATAGTGCCCCTAGGCAGCTGGAAACACACACTCACACACACACACTTGGCAGGACTGGGAGTTGAACATACACCTAACTACCTTATCACCCTATGGCATTACGCATTTACAGAACGTGCTACTGAGATTACCGAGCGCACTCCCAGAAGCATACTTCTAGGTGGGTGACATCATCCGCAAAGGCAAAGACGCCGATAGGGAATGTATGTGTTGTGAAGCATCTAAAAGCATTACAGTGTCCCCAGGCAGCTGGAAACACACACACTTGGCAGGACTGGGAGTTGAACATACACCTAACTACCTTATCACACTACACCATTACGCATTTATAGAACGCGCTACCGAGATTACTAAACACAGCACTCCCAGAGGCATACTTCTAGGTGGGTGACATCATCCGCAAAGACAAAGATGCCGATAGGGAATGTTTAGAGAGTGAGCAGTCTGAAAGCATATTACTGTCCCAAGGTAGACATAGACTAACACACTGCAGTGCTGTCATCGGGGCAACTAAATATCTACAGAGCACTACAACACTAAATAGATATGGGATGCGCCACAGACAGTACACCCTTCGAGACAGCAACAAGTGTGTTCAATGTAGGCATCCATCGTGACATTGAAAATGGACATCTGTTGCCTGGATGACCACCATGGCTATACAGGATGTCAATGGCCATGCCCACATGCTTAGTATCACACATCTGTTTGGAATGTACAGTGTGTCCATCTACACAATGGTGTACTGGGCATGCTCACACACTTAGCAGTTGCAAAGGGCCGTCTTGCATGCACACGGATTATAATCACAGAAGGGCGCAGTGTGGAATGTACTGTGTGTCCATCTACACAACGGTGTACTGGGCATGCTCACACACTTAGCAGTTGCAAAGGGCCATCTTGCATGCACATGGAGTCTAATCACGGAAGGGCGCAGTTTGGAATATACTGTGTGTCCATCTACACAACGGCGTACTGGGCATGCTCGCACACTTAGCAGTTGCAAAGGGCCATCTTGCATGCACACGGAGTCTAATCACAGAAGGGAGCAGTGTGGAATGTACTGTGTGTCCATCTACACAACAGCATACTGGGCATGCTCACACACTTAGTTGTTGCAAAGGGCCGTCTTGCAGGCAGATGGAGTGTAAACACAGAAGGTCTCAGATTGGACTGTACCGTGTGTCCATCTACACAACTGTGTACATGGACTGTCCTGTGTGTCCATCTACACAACAGCATACTGGGCATGCTCACACACTTAGCTGTTGCAACGGGCCGTCTTGCAGGCAGATGGAGTGTAAACATGGAAGGTCTCAGATTGAACTGTACCGTGTGTCCATCTACACAACTGTGTACATGGACTGTACTGTGTGTCCATCTACACAACAGCATACTGGGCATGCTCACACACTTAGCTGTTGCAAAGGCCGGTCATGCATGCAGATGGAGTGTACACACAGAAGGGCACAGTACAGAAGGGCACAGTAAGGTATAACTGTCCTCACACACAGGGCAGTCACACATGCAGTGACCTGTACACACACAGCTGCCATCACAGCTGTCACAGGTGCAGGTCACACATGTACACACCGCAGTGTACACTGTAGCTGTCACGTCAGCACCATGTCATCGGTGCAGCACTACACAGCCTTACAGTACCACAATACCATATGACACATGACCACTGGGCTGTACAGAGGTGTACACCAACTGTGCAGAGTACACATGTACCAACAGGGATCCAACAGGTGTTATGCATTGCAATGATACCAGTATACATGAACAGGTAGGCTCAAGACATACCACGGCCCTTACACAGCTGTGACACCTGACTGTTGCTGTACACCAATGAACACGTCTGGATATGTCATACATGTGATTGTGCAGATGCGTGCATGGACTGCACACACAACACATATATACATAGCCTTTGATGTACCTTGTGCATAACAGTGGCCTAATCAATGCTACACATGCGAATGGAAGGTGGGCCCATGTCTATTGAATGCTCACACTACAGGGGGTAGCAATGTTGACCAGGACACATACCCTTGTACTGGTCGCCTGTGACACCCATGATATCATACTACTGTCCATGTGTTATGTATGTCAACACACATGTCCAACAATAGCAATGCATACAAACATGGCAACAGGAGACACATGTGACATCTGTACTGTGCATGCAGCAACCATGCATGTGCAGTGGCCGATGTCCGTAACATAGTTGCACCTACCTACGACATGCAGTCACAATGCAGACCCATCATTGACACCTGTATACGGTGACATACAAACAGCACGTATGGAGGGATGTGTGTAAATAATGTGGTGAACCACCTGTGTAGATGTATGTGTGCAGGGGGTGACTCACAGTTGTGTCACACACCATCCTATCATGCCATGTGCTAACAGTACGCTATGTCGCTGTTACGTGATGGTGCTGACATAATGCATACACAGCGGTCAGGTGTCACCAACTATGTCACATGGCACCTGTAACACCTACAATCTCCTGTGTGCATATAGCAGCACATTTGCCAGATATAGCGTTGGTACACATAATGCAATCAATACCGCTGCATGTCTATCAAATGTGTCATCATATGGCAGGTGTATCATTCCCAGCACTGCCATGTGTGTCCGAATGTGTGACCAGAGATGCCTCATATCGCGCGGAATATGTCCCAGTTGTTACACATTCCTGTACACCGTTGTAGAGATCTGTACATACGTCAGTGTGGGAAGCATGACGTCGGCTGGTGTGGTGCATCACACACGTCGGCTGTCCGTATACACATGTGTGGTCACCACAGTGTGTGTGTGTGTGTCTGTATGTATGTGTGGTGCTTGGTGTGAGGGTATATGCTAATATACAGTGAGAAATGATCACTAACCCCACGTGGTGACTAACCCGTAATGGTGATGCAGTGCACTACCCTGTTGATGCCATAGGTCCCAGCCATACTGGCTACCTGTGCATGTTCCTTCTCTGTGACACGTCGTATGGGTGCATAGTACTGTGATGGTGATGACCACATAGGCAAGGGTCCCCACATGCACACTATGGGGTGTGCGTTATAGTGGTGTACACCCCGTGAATGTGGCCATGTTCCCGTACTGTTACAGGGTCCTACTGCTGCACAGTGTGGCCTCCAGCTACCAAGTGACACCTCACATCATCATTGGCCAGACCACTGTGTACAACCCCTGCACCATGTCACCATACCTGTAATGTGTCCTGCTATGTATGTCACGTCTCTGTCCAGTGTAGCCTGTGGCACTGACCATATGCGTCAGGTGCAGTATATGTGCGGACATCTGTGTCATGTTGGTGTTTCCAACAGTCAGGTTGAAGGTACATGTAGCATGCTGATTTTGCCAGACGTGTCTGTGAGTAATCCACAGTTACACGTGGGGGGCTGCAAACACTGCTACCTGTAGGCACATGCAAGTACACCATAGGAGGGAACCAGGGTATCACAACCAACATGGTGCTACAGATGTACCCGAGACATATACCGTGAACACATCACAATGCATGCTGCACCTGCACTACATGGTATGACCGGTGCATGTCGACAGTACACAACCTATGTCACATACAGATCTGGCAGTATTCACACACAACCACTGCAACATACACATCCCTCACTATGCATACACAGGTAATATTACATACACCTCTCACTATGCTGTTCACCCTGTGCATCAGAATATTTGTGCATAACCCTGCACCGATGGTGTGGATGACAGGGATGCAGCACAGGCTTCATCATATGCACAGGGTGATATGTTTGCCAGGGGCATAGGCTGCACCAATGGATAACATCATGTGTGTGTGTAAGGGCCGGTGAGTTGATTGAACATGTCTGTTCAGAATGCATGTGGATGTTGTGGAGCCCTACAGTTGTGTTTGCTGTGTGCATGTATGTGTGTACACAGTTCTGCCACTTGTAAGGCCTACACGGGGTATAATTGACAGCCCCAGATTGTACAGAGCAGGTTGTACAGCTCACTGTGTCCGTCCATGGCCCCGTGACCTGTGCCTGCCTGGGGTTGCACAGGCACTACCAGATGGAGGTACAGAGTGGCTACTTTCCGATGACACATGTCCGCTGGAACCGTGTCCCCGCTGAGAACGTCCAGGGCCACATCCATGTGGCCTGCTGTGTCCTGGTGTTGACAGCGCAGCACCAGCTGCACTGCTACTGCTACCGGCACTATGGGAGCGGGCATGTGAGGTGGCACTCTCACGTCGACCTACACTAGGTGGTGTTGCTGGCCTATGTCCACGTGGCCTACGCCTCACTCCTACCAGATGTTCCAGCACAGACAGCTCTCTCTCGCGGATTGCCATTCCTTGGTCAAGGATTCTGACCATTTCACCTAATCGCCTATCCAGAACATCAGCAATCTGCTGTTGAGCATTTGCCAATGCCTGGATGTTGTCATTTAGGGTATGGAAAGCAGCCCTCTGCAGCCTCTGCCCTTCTCTGTTCTGCCGTTCAGCATGTGCCTGTGCCGCCATTACAGTCTGGAACATGCGTCTGGTGATACCAGCTGCTGCGCTCTGTCCTGCAGGTGCATGTCTGCCAGAGGCCCTCCTACGAGTGGCACCGGCCACATGCCTGTGTGGCACAACTACAGTCATTACACTGCCACCATGGTGTGTAGACACACCCTCTGTAGCCACCACACGTTCCTGTTCCACGCTAACAGACGCTGACTGTCCTTCCTCTATGGCCACTGGTGATGCGGTATGTGTTGGCAGCAGAACTGTGTGCAGGGAATAGGGGGACATAGCTGGGATGGTAACCATTGGCACAGATTCAGCCCCTGACAACCCTGCCTGTACCTCATGCATATGTTCATCACCGCTAGTATCTGTGGGACCACTAACATCAGATGGACTGCAGGAGGGTAACGCACCTACATCACCTGTGAATGCAAAGAAATACTGTAAAGTACAATAGACACAGGCACAGACACACACACACACACAGACACAGATGCACACACACACAAACACAGACACACACACACACAAACACAGACACACACACACAAACACAGACACACACAGACACACACAGACACACAGACACACACAGACACACAAACACAGACACACACAAACACAGACACACACAAACACAGACACACACAGACACACATGCACAAACACAGACACACACACACAAACACAGACACACACAGACACACCATGCATGTGACTTGTCAGATGGCATGCAGCATGCCTGCGATACAGCAGAGGGCATGCAGCTCAGACATTAATAGTGTTAGTAAGCATACCTCCCTGGGGTGCACACTACAGCAAGCAGGTGTCATATCAGTAGCCATGCAGTTCACACAATCATGGTAGTATGCATGCATCCCCGTGATACACCATGTGGCCCAGAACAGGATAACAGTACACATGGCTGACGTGGCCTTGACATGTAATCTGCTGACATGTGCATTAGCATGCATACATGTCTGACACAATGGTGTCCTGACACATGTACAGCATCATAATGGGCTTCACATTGCAGTGTTGTGTGTATGCCCTACAGATAGAATGCATGTTTAGCAAATGTACATGAGCATGGGAGAGAAGTGTGAGCCATCTAAATTGCTATACAGTGTGAAGTACAGACACTGTGCCATTGCATGGCATCATGAGGCATCTATGTTGCTGTAGAATGCATAATATGTACACATTGCATAGCCATAACTGCAACATAGTCGTGATGTTCAACAGATTGTATATGGTAGACTTCAGTGACACCTCCATTAGCTGTGCACAGGCTTTTAGGTTGTCCAGTGTACCACATCAACTGTATAATCGGTCAGCTAAGGCTATAATTGGACCATGTGTGGACAATGTGCAACAGGGTGTATACACATCCCATGTACTGTGTGGCTCCATGTCTCTGCCATCCCCCATGGCCATGTGTGCACATGTGTTGGCCAATTGTGTGTGATGGCCATCTATCTCACATGTCTGTGTTGCCCCATATGACATACACCAATAGATGTCAGATCTGTCACAATCCTCAGGGCTATGAAGACAACGGGTTGTATGTTTGGTATGTGGGGTATAGGTCATGTGATAGTGTGACAATATTGCAGACAGAACACTACATGTCTGGGACATGTCAGGTGGCACATCACAATGTGTGCACCCAATGCAGGGACATATGGCACAATGGTGACACCTTTGGGCTGCCCATATCACAGCTCATTGTGTGGTAATGTGTGTGTACCACACATGTTGTTCCAATGCATACTACATATGCCTCCATTGTAGAACACCTCCACCGTTGTATGCACAGCTGACCACACATGTCGCAATGGCAAGTACTGTGGTTCCAAGTCAGTGTATCATTATGTTTGTATATATTGCACATGGGCGGCCTGTGTGAATGAAGGGTGGTGCGACTTGCATATCATGACTGGAACAAACATCAGGTGTGCAAGTGTTAACTGGCCACATGGCAAATAGATCTACACTGTAACATGCCTGATACTGATGACAGTCTCACCTGCAATGGATTCATGTCTGTGCGGCACGCCAGAGGTACCTGTATAGGGGTGACACACCAGTATGAACATTATCCATGACTGTATGACAGCCACAGGTTGCACTGTGCATGTGAACACATTCACCTGTGTAATAGCATATAGTATGCACATGTGTGCATACACAACGTAGCATACTGTAGTATGCAGCATGTGTGTCCACATACCTTGCATATGTTGTTACTTTACATAATGTACAGTGACACATGCAACTACATGGGATATAATAGCCATATGTACAGTACTGACTTACCAGGCAACTCCAGGATCATTGGTTGGGAGACACCCACCTCCACGATGGCAGCTAGTGTTTCTGGATGCTGTTCCCTGGGTGTCCCCAGACTGGCCAGTAGCTCCTAGGTGTGTGTGAGTGGGGGCTGGGTTGGTGGCCCACCACCTGTTCCACCTTGTTCCCTAGTGATTGCAATGGCATGCTGTTTTGCATGTCGTATCAAGTCCATGCAGTGTCTGCGCACCTGCTGGTGGGTGCGGTTATGGCCACCCACATCGTTCATCCTCCTGCATAGATCCTGACACAGGTCATCCCGCTGCTGGGCATGCTGTGGCACATGGCTGAACAACAAGTCATAGTTGTCATGGAGCTGTGGGATGAGGACATCATCCTCCCGGTGGGTGTATGCTGGGAGGCGTGTACGGGGCATTATCTGTAAGACATAATGATGGTGACAGGTCACAGTTTCAGAGATGTACAGAGATACTGCTGCACATACATTTCTATGACATCTACTACATCTGCACAGTTATCTTTGCAAAGCATCATGACACTGACACGACTGACGTGTTTGTGTCACACACGTCACACCCATTATGCATTGGATATCATCACCATATATGTGTGTCACGTCATTACAGTGTTCATACTCCATGTAAATGCTGTCTTGCTGTGGGCATGTCTATTTGCCTGCACTTGTGTTCTTACCTATCTGCACATGCCTGGATGTGTCCACGGTACTACTGTTGACCTGGATGCTGTGTATATGTCACATATCAACACAGACACAGCCATAATGGACTTGAGCAGTGACAATGCACACATACGCATGGACACCTGTACATGCATGTGTTTTGCCATATACATCTACACAGCACTGTACAACTGTTCAACATCCTGCCACAGATCGCCTGTATTGCACATGTGATAGACATGGAACAATGGCTAGTCAGACGACATTTGCAGGAATGGTTATCATCCATAGCATGTGCGGGCACGGTTTCCAAGCTGTAACAGACAGCCATTATGCCACCGAAAGGTGCATCAGTGCCACATTACTGATCCAGTCAGTTGATAGTACATCTACCATGTGGCCATCACACCATGCATGACTGGGATGACATGTGCAGCTTTGATGGACAGGGTTGCATGGTATGGCGGGAGTATGTCACATATATGGCACAGGGATCTGTCCAGCCTGTGGCGATCCTAGTATCAGGACGGTGGCTGTCCATGACATATGTCTTATAGATCAGAATATGGACATGTAGCATGTCCATCATCATGGTGTAGCAAATGTCTTTCTGCAAGGTAGACAGCATGCTGCATAGTGGAGGTGAAGATTGTGAAGGCTGGTATCGCACATCCATGCATAGCCATTACCCCTTAAAGGTGGTATGTGATCCAATATTGGTCACCACAGTGCTGTATAGGACTGTCCAGTGATTTCCGTGCTCATGGATGGCACTTTGACATGACATGGGTACCTCATATGACTACCTAAGGGGCCTGGAGACATCACCAAGTTAGGAGGTGCACTGCACAGCACTGTCCCTTACACAGTGTCCATAATGTTGACCACAGCCTAGGTAGTAGTTTATGGGTACAGGGATGTTCACCTAGCAGTGACAATGTTGGTATCATCCATCAGACTGTGCACATATGTCACACACCTCACCCACACAGCCCATTCTGTATGTTGTTCACAACACTGACACAGCTATACTGATAGGTCATGGCCA
The DNA here is from genome assembly GCF_019279795.1 of Protopterus annectens. Lineage (NCBI taxonomy): Eukaryota > Metazoa > Chordata > Ceratodontiformes > Protopteridae > Protopterus > Protopterus annectens. The sequence goes on along the minus strand of NC_056733.1, from coordinate 1,234,725,182 downwards.
TTCACAGCCTTACATACACAGATGCCTAACATTTGTCTGTGTGGTATGGGCTACAATGAGGGTGGGGTACAACACATTAACCCTGTTCTACTGTAGCTGGCACTGGTGTGATGTGCACATGTCACTCTTGCACCTTTTGTAGTTGTGAGTCTGTCAACAGGCCACTGGTGGAACACTCCTGTGACATGCAAAGGTATTTGTAATCAAATATCCATGCTGTCTTGTACATCTGTACTGCTAACATCTACAGTGCTAATGGTTCATGGACATGCACATCATACTCAGCAGGGTTATAGTGCGGTGCCACCCAAAATGACTGTCATCACCACTTGTGGGTTGATATTATCCAACACCCTATCTGTATTGTATGGTCATGCTAGGCACTTGTTCAGAACTTGTGAGCATGTCATGAGCTACTGATTACTATAGCACCCATTCCACACCATTTCCCACAGGTACACTGGCTGTCCTGCACTTCCCAGCTTGCTTATGGTACAACAGCTGTTGTACACACATAACGCACATATCCTGTGGGACATGGTTGTATATACAGGCATGTCCAACTGTCACGTACCAGTGCCACTGCCTGCCTATATGAGGGATATGTTGTACATGTGGCAATAGAGCAATTGTCTCATGTACACATTCAATGCTCACCTCCCAACATACGACACTACAGCCTGTGGGGGATGCACTTCTGCAGCCGTGCTGGGGGCATAGCTCTCAAGTGTACCTCATTACGAGGAACGTACCTCATTTGGGGTTCTAAAAGGTGCATGTTCCTCAAGGTTCCACATTGAAAGGGTCTGACACACATTCATTGTTGGGAATTGTTTACCTGCTAGCCATGGCTAAATAGATGGGAATCATATTAATTCATTAGAATATCTTTTTATACGTAAAACCAGCCTATTTTAGCCATCATATGCCCTTCCTAGTTGAAGTTGTTAGTAAGCCAGTTGTAAGTGTTCCACGTTTTGCCCATTTGTCACACAGTATGAGGGGTAATGTTCCTCATTTTGGGGACAGGAGGTTGACAGCTATGGCTGGGGGCAATGCTGTCACCAACCCTGACTGCACCTGACAGTCATTTGGGGATGTGTATCATTTGCAACACACCCCACCCATCACATAGTCTCACATGATCTACACCACTGGCCACACCTACGAGGACAACTTGTGCAGTACATCTCCATACTCACTGTAGGCACCAGAGGTAGCCCCCATCATGGACAACATCACCAGCTTATAGCCCACAGACTCATGTGTGCCCATCATATACAGCCAATAGGGAGTTATAACATTCACAACACACCGGTCATAGATGACTCTGTAGGGAGTCACACTGCAGTTCCACGCAGCAGGCTACACAGGGCGATAGTCGCTTACATCTTGCTTTCTGGTAACTGCTTCCGCAACATAACCTATGCACCCATGCCACACCTTACCAGGTACGATGTGACTGTCATTCTCCATGTTAGTGTGACTGCCCTGTGATGCCACTTCACAGACTACGTGTGCAGGGATATGCAATAGCTCACCAGTCTTATAGCCTTGAGGGTATGGGCCAAGCCCTGGGGAGCATTTTGCATTCGTCCGGACACTATACCACTGTACAATGGCTGACTGTGTCACTTCAACAGTTGCCTATGCTCCTATTGTCATTCCACAGGCATCTGGTATCTGTCCGTTTTGACTGACCTGGTCAAACACAATGCTGTGGCACAGATGACTTGCGCCTGTCAGCCCTGGGACTGCAGCACACATGTAAGGCTCTTGCTGCTTCTATACTGCCTGTCTTGCACAGTTTCCAATAACTGTCACTGGCAGGACGGGAACTGGCAGGCACGACATGGGGTCATGTGACACAATGCTTGCATCTTCCTCTGTGACACACGCAGGCAAGGCACACCTTATAATGCACCACTCAAACATCTCTGCAGTGACTGGAACCTGCCTCTAAGCTCTGCAGAGCACACCTGCAATGACAGGTTATAGACAGACCATACCTTTCAGGCACATACCTGGACCGGCATACCCACAGCTGAGGGGTTGCCATATCCCACTATGTTTTGCACACATCCTGGCAAGTTACTTAGCACAATGCATCAGAGGTGCTCCACGTGCAACTAACTGTGTCCGGGACCGCTATACACATTGTAACAAGCTACAGTCAACATCATACCCCACAGTTAACATACCTTCTTTGTTGGTATATTGGACAGTGGGCCTCAGACAGCTACTACTGATGTGTGACTGACACTACCCCACACTTCACTGGGATAGCCACTCATGTACCGACACATCCATGAGTCATAACCTCTGCTCTGCTGGATCAACACATACACACCACCTCCAAGACCTACATTAACCTTGGCATGAACACTACCACCATGTGACTGGTGTTACACACCTGGGGTTATCCCCTCATTGGTGGATTCCGAACATATGCTAATCAACCTTGTTAGCCACATCCCGGCACCACACCCATCACTGCATACACAGTACATGAGTACTACAACACCTACTACAGACGTCTGCTGACAGCGGTTGTTAAAGTCATGACACCTGTGCAGATGGACAATGCACATACAAATGCTGACACATACCCCAGTGCACTTCATTAGCATGTACACAACTGCATGGATCATGCTATTCCATACAGAGCCATGATGGCACACACCGGATAACAGACGCCACTCTGGTGGTCATGTTCCATGGACATATGATGTACAACAACAGGTGTAGGCTGTTGCACAGTGGTGTACATTCTCATGTGTGGGGTGGCTCACTGGTCAGCTATGGTGGGGCCACAGGATCCCTCATCACATACTCCAAGACTAGCTACGTAAACATGACTGCCACACATTCCGGGGTGTACCACCAGGCATTATGGTGGTATGTCAGTAGTCGATGGCAACACCCACATCTGCTGTCACATACAACAGTCACTCAGGAACATTACAGACCCAGGTGATGTTGGCAACATGCTGGAGGATGGATTCAATGCTGACATTACACCCTCTCACTCACTACAGGGCAACGATCCATACATGAACATTGTGGTGTCCCTGTGGTCACACCTACACAGTACTGACCTACACTCTATATGTCCTGGGACACTGGCCCCATGTCACCTTCCAACATCCCAGGCTGTGATGCCCACCAACCTCTGAATCACATGTCTCCCCACTAGGCCACCATATTCAGTAATAGCCTTGTTTCAGACATTGTAGCCCCTGAATGGCACACAGCAGCATTTATCACACTACACACAGGTGGCACCACAATGCACGAGTGGGATTATAGTCCTACACACCTGAATGGACTGTTCTGCATGGCTATGGGGCACATCATCAAGGACGTCATTCACAGAGACATTGTTGGGCTCCCGTCCTTTGCTGCCACCCAAGTTGGGGTTGTTAGGGCCAGATCATGGCCCCTACACATGGTGGACTCCTTTCATACAGTTACCAGGGAAGTTGCTGATGGTACGGGAGTCCACACATCCTACATTGTCCTCTCATTGCCTTTCAGCACCATTCCCCATTCTGGTATTGACAACATACACGTCCACCTGCACATCATACCCTGTGTCTCAGGATGTTATGCTATGTGGCTCATGGACAGGACACACAGTGAGGCCAGCATACCGTAGTACCTACTACATGTCAGGTACATTTGGCATACCACAGTCCTCAGTCATAGGGCCCATCATGTTCAGTATATGCTTCCCTGCAGAACAGGCTAGCACAGTGCACTTTCCCTGCCTAACTTTCAAACCCCTGCATACAAAGCGCCATGATTGCTCCACCAGCTGATACTGACTCCATCCATAAGGGTGTCGCTGTGACAGATACATAATATGACTATCATGGCATCAAGCTGCATGACACAAGGTGCATGCACATCACCTTTGCATTACACCATTCACTCATTGACTATCACATGGATGGTAGTCCCCTACATACATATCACATTGTACATGTTTGCAGTACACACATATGTCACACCCACTCCTGTGGTTACCGTATTGCCACTGTGGCGTGGATATCCTTCTACGTGGCCACATCTATCTGTACTGGGTGTGTAGCTGGTACATAGGCACCCGTTGTACCTCTGAACTCAAGACATCTACACACATTCAAGGGTACACCACCCCATGTAGGGTGTACCTTACACAACAGCTACAGCTTTACATGCCACAACATTGACACGCCATGACGTTTACTGAGCTCCGACAGTTTAAATATGCGGCTGCACTATGGACACCACATCTGTACACATTTGCATACTACATACTCAGGGGTGACCTCTGCTGATCAGACAGGGCCCATGTCCACAACATTATTAATGGATATACTCCTCATACCTTCCAACATAAGCAGAAGCCACTATGAGAAACATGCTCATGGATATGTGCACACATGCCACAATGAGTGGGATGTGCTTGTGGGTTACATTCCCAAATCGGACACTCACCATGCTTTGGAACATAAGTCCTATGTACATCACGCAGGGACACACAGTAGCACTGTTCATGTGATACCTCCCTTGGTGGTTGGGAGGCACAGGTAGGCCTGGGATCACTGCAGTGGCTGTACTGTGCAGAGGTGCAGGTGACACATGTCTCTGCTGTTCACAGGACACTACCCTAGAGAGGTGCCACTAGTGTGAACACTGTAGTTGTGCTTACACATGGACTTGCCAGACTGCATAGTACCCCACTATGCACCTGTGAAGCTATTACATGCCCTTTGCGCATGGTTACTTGGTAGCCCTTCCATTTAGATTAGCTATCATGCTATTACAATGTCCCATGCCTACAAGCCATATGTATCCTGTTATTGTACATACCAATAGATGATACCTGTGGTATGCATGATATGCCTGTTATGCTGTGTAGAATATCTGTCATATCTACCTATACTACTATACATTACACATATTTCACATAGTATCCCATAATGCAAAGCATACTTGCACAGCGGGACCACCTTAGATATGTCATTAATGTTATATGCCCATACACATGCGTGCTGTGACAGTATATCAACATATACTATCCCCTGCTATGGCACGTCCTTGTTGGACATACCCTACCACTGACGGCGGGTTGTATGGAATTGTTCTGTTTAACGCCCTCATGTAGCATCCCTTGTGGTGTCTGTGCTGTGTACCTTGTGTCCCACTGCTGGACGCACAGTTTCTACAAGCGTTAGTATGCTCAGCAAGACATCACTACATAAATATCTTTCCCCACTTTATGCATTGCAGACACGTTTAATTAATGCAAACCAGGCTATACATACAGTACAACTAATTAATACAGATCATGCTATACATAACCTTACATATCGGTCATTCTACATACCTTGTTGTCATTACGGCATTTTGTTTCTATCTCTCTCACAGTGTTTGAACTGGTATTCGGTATGAGCATACGGTTTGAATGTATGGCAAGTCATCCTTATATACGTCGATACCTGTAACATGTGGATTCATCCCGCCAATTGCGTGGCAACAGTGGGGTATAATTGGATTCTCCACTTGGGCGTTGCCTATTTGCCCTACCTTCGGGGAGACGGTCTGTATTGTGTTTTGTTATGTGTAACTGCAACTGCTATGCATGGAGACAAGTATACTTTGGATTCATGTCCCCCATGGATTGTGTGTGACAGGTAGAGTATTTGGTTCAACATGTGGGTGTACCTGTCATCCCAACGTCTGATAACGGTGTATTGCAAACAAAACCTGTAACATGGCTGTTTGTTCCATTATACAATGCCTGCAATTTTGCATGACGCCTTTAATTGTGTCTCTCACACGGTATGTTGAGGGTTCTGCAGATGTAATTGACTGACTGGATGTTTGTGCGCTATTACAGTCTGTATTGCTTTAGTTTCTAGTGTGGGGGATGTCGGTGGGTGTACGTAGCATATACAGGTTTGTGGGCCTTGCATTTCTACATAATCCGTATATATGTGTGTGGGCTCCGTCCCTAATTAGAGCTAACAGTTAGTAGACTTATGTTACGGGATTGTACGTTGGGCCGTTGTTAATTGGTTTCTATATCATCTGCAGGTGAGCTTGCTACTTGTATACCTCCATAATTGCAGCGATACATCAAGGGATATGTGTAAGTGACAGCTATCCCTTGTATTTCTGTCCCAGATATTTGCAGTCATTGTGGTTGTGTTGGTTAAAGAGCCTGTTTGCCATGGGTTGCCACCTTTTCATATGGTCATTGTTGGACACTTGCGGGACACACAGCGGTGTTTACAGGCCAACACGTAGCCACGGTCAGTACACAGGTTAGCACATAATTTTATCCTCATTACATACCTATTGTTGTGTGACTTTGGCTACTTATCATATTGCATGTAACATTTACGTTTCTTACATACAGGTATAACTATTAAATACGACTGTTACATTATATATTGGACATATTAATGTCCTACCATCTCGGACATTTGCCCTTTGTACTGTTTTATGTCAGGACACACCTGCCCAGGGTGGGGCTGTCCCTCCTACTGTGGGACACGTAGTAACCGTATGCCTACGGCTAGCTATACCCACACCTACCGTACTGATCTGCCTCTGACTTGGCACTAACAAACACATGTTGCGGACACACACACACAGTACAGTCACACAGAGACACACACGGCACCCTCAACGCACACTTACACAGACTAAGGCACTCAAAGACACAGTTGAACACAGTACCTACGTGGACCGAAACACCGGCAGCGGTGACTAACTGTCCCTTCATATCATCATACTATTACTCGCGGCTGTACTGTTCCGGTACTGTGTTCTATCGGTCTTTCAGCTTCGTGGTTACGCATGTTGGTATGTTACACATTCCATGGTTGGCAGTATCATATTTATTTGTACCTCCAAGGTGTTATGAATGTCGTTGAACTATCTATTATATTTGCAGATATTGCTGAATCCATCTATATCACCATATATCACTCTATTGCCCTTTCTATCTGTATTATATATATGCATATGTGTACACTCATATATATATATATACATATATCTATATATATATATATATATATATATATATATATATATATATATATACATCTATATATCTATATCTATATCTATATCTATATATATATATATATATATATATATATATATATATATATATATATATCTATCTACATATATATATATATATATATATCTATATATATATATATATATATATATATATATATATCTGGCGGGGAACGTGGCAGGCAAACAGCACCACCATATGCTGTAAGGCTCATGTACTGTTCAGGTGTTGGCATTCCGTGTTCCACTAGCTGTTGTGTTTACAATGTTTGAGGGCTGCCTATGTAGGAGTCACACATTGGGCCACTTATACATTACACTTTACAGGTGGCCATGTTTGTGTGCCATCCATTTTACTGTGTGTGCAGGTGGAGAGGTGTCAGTCCGTAGGGGCCTACACTGTCAGAGTATGTGCTATACGTTCCCTCTTTGCCAAGGCGTAGGCATATTGGGCATGCCTCCATCTGCCTTCTGGGGCTGGCACAGTGTGTTCATGGTCTGAATCCCTCTGTGCCTGTAATGGCCTTGGCAATTGCGGTGGGCTATGAGGGCCTTTACCATTTTGTCCTTGATGCAGCTGCTTCCGCAGGATCATATTATGTAGCATGGCACATACTATGACGATGTGGGCACACGTGCCTGGAGAGTACTGCAAGGCTCCACCAGATGTATCCAAGCACCAGAACCATGATTTCAGCATCCCAAACACATGCTCTATGATGATTCTGGTTTGTGCATGTGCCTCATTATGGCGTTCTTGCATGGGTGTGTGTGCATTTCTGATGGGAGTCATCATCCACGGCTCCAGTGCATAGCCAGCATCCCCCACAAGGTGGCCATGTGGGATGCCCCCCCCTGACAAATACCTGCTACAGCTGTGAGGCATGCCAAATATGGGAGTCATGGTAGCTTCCAGGGCTGCCAGCACACACATCCATGATAATGCCCTGGGCATTGCACATGACCTGGCAGTTGATGGAGTGGAATCCCTTGCGGTTTATGTAGTGCCTACCATGCTCACTGGGTGGTGACTTGATTTGTATGTTTGTGCAGTCTTTTGCACCCAGTACCTCCGGGTAGTGTGCCACACGGTGGAAGTGGCGCATATTGCTGGCCAACTCCTCCTGAGTTCTGGGGAAGTATATCTGCTCATTGGCATGTGGTAACATGGCATCCAGGAACTGGTGTAGTACCCTGGATGCTGATGCCTGTGAGATACCCATTATATCTCCAGTTGGCCTTTGAAAGGTACCTGTGGCCAGTATTCACAGGCTTACACATACCTTCGTGTCCACTGGGATGGGTTCCCCTCTGTTGTTTCTGGTTCTCAGGCATGGCCGGCACAGCTCCACTTTTTGCTGTAAGATGTCCCTGTCCACCCTGTAATGCTCTACTATCTCCAGGTCATGTAGCCCCTGGTAGGTTACCCTTGGTCTGAACACTCTCCTTCTCCTCCAAGGCCTGTGGTGGTTGTCAGCATCATCCCCCACAACACCGTCAGTCTCTAACACATGCTGATGAATCACAACTATGGCAGCTCCCAACATGTACATTTTAAAAGTTCCCAGTGTGTTTACACCTATGGTGCGGTGTTTGGGAATACACAGGTGTGTGTTGGGTGCTTTCACACTTTATACTATTGTGCTGTGAACACTGATGATGTCATAGGGTGTGTATGTACGATCGTAGCTACAGGATATCTTATGTGTTTTACTACTGGAACTACTATTGTGGTGCCTTTGGTGTTGAATTACATTTGCCTGCCGTGGATTACCTCTTGACCTTCCCTTTACATTTCTGCACGTTGCACCTACCATTTACTGGCGTGCATCCTGCAGCCTAATTTCATTTGTACTTTCCTGGACCTGGCATATCTTATGTTATGTGTGCTACTGCCAGTCTGCTGTCGGTTTGCTTTGCTCTGCTGTGTCAGGTCTCCTATCTTTGTAATCCAATACCCCCCCTCCTTTCTTTGCATTCCAATGCCTCCCCTATCCTGTTTTGCAGGTTTCTGCAAGCAGACTTGTCAGCTGCCATCGATGGGCCTTCGTGGGTTGATTGGTGTTGATTGCTCATTAGTACTCCAATTACCCTACTTCCGCATTTCCTTCTTTTCTTCCCCTGACCTTCCTGTTTCTGCTATTGTTTGCGGCGCGTGCATCCGATTACTGGGTTTCAGGCACGTTTTCATCCCCATACACATGCACTTTTGGGCACCATGTGTGCTCTCAGCTAAACAATTCTATACCTTCCTCCCCACCCCTGTCCTGCAGCTTTGCTTAGCAACAGACAGGCCAGATTTGCATTGCTCCAATGTGCTTACTGCTATGGTGGCACACCCCTCTGCTGATGTCATGTATCTCCTCTGAGCCACTCCTCGGTGTTATACTGCTGCACCGTATGGTACAACCTTCATCTAGTGGGACATTTGCGATTCAGTATTATCTGCCTCATTTGCATGGCATTGACTACTAATTCATAGTTACCGCGCCGAACACTATCGCAGGCCCTTAGCAACCCTTGCACCTTGGTTGTGGTGTTCCATGCCTACCATTGTGTATTATGCTGTAAACCTGATTTCTATTACGTTGTGATTTTATGACAGTTTTATATTATTTCTTTATGTTACAGCTTCCGCACACATGCCCTGTGGTTGTGCTGTGCGTTACTGTGGACATGACATTAAATGTTGTTATTTACGTGTTGTGCATCTTTTCTTATGCCATTGGCTGTGTATTTCGCCATTGGCATATGTTATTGTTGTGATACCTGGGTCTGGCCCTCTTCCATAGCTCCGATGTTCTGTTTGGGAAAATGTAAACCGTGTTTTTTGGTTTACATTTCCGTGGGCTTACGCTACGCCTGCACCACTTCATGAATCACTATATGCCTTCATTTGCATGGTGCGACACTGCACATGGGGTGATTAGCATACCTACGCCGGGGGTTGCACAGTTCTGGCGTACGCCGGTAATGCATGTGGAATTGGATCGCACCTGAATCGCTCGACGGCCATATTTGGCGTTATTCTGCCTACGCTATGCCTGCGCCTGGCGCAAGCTTCATGAATCCCGGGGATCAAGTATAATTTAAAATCACAATAACAAAAAACCAATACAGTGTTACAAAGTGTAAAAATAAACTCCAATAATTTCATCAGTCCATTATTCTCAATATTGTGTGTTTCCACAGTTTCAATGTGTAACTCCCTTTAGGCATTATAACAGAGCAGTCCACTGGAATTAATTTCCAACATTGCAAAATAAGAGGAATTAATGTAAGTTTAACATTCCTAAGCCAAACAATTTCAGTAAGTGCAGAACAAAAATGATCAGTTTGAATAAACAGCCCACATTTAACATTATAGAAATGTGTATTTCCTGCTTTGCCACAGTTCAAATAAATATTGCAACCATAAACTGCAAAGTTTTGACCCTTTGGCAGGCCTCAAATTGATCAGCAATTTCTGTGTGGCAATGCCAGCAGTCCTTAGTACACTCCTTGCCTCTTCAATAAAGCTGGACTGGCATTATTTGCCAATTATATATGAACTTTCATAATGTAACCAGGAAAGATCAAGCTAAAAGCCATTATCCTATATTACAACTTTTTTACTCCTTGTCTGAAATAATCACTCCAAAACCCTCATTTCTTGAAGAAATTCTTCAAAATAAGACTGGTTTAAAACCCTGTAAAAGGGCTTCTCAAAAGCATTATAAAAAGTCAATGTAATTACCCTGCTGATTGGAAATGGTGTATTTATCTCCTGCTTTGCCCAGCTTTCCCGGGAGAAAAAAAGCTAAAAGCTGCCCTGTCTTGTAAATATGACTTATCCTGTCAATCTAGAGCAAGACCTGTTTTCAGGATGCAGATAATTCAAGTGTCTCATACTTGTTCCCTGTGTGTGAGCTGAAAAAAAAGCTGATTTTATTTTAAAATGTTCTTTGCTCATCAGAGCTTGTAACCCACAGACTCAGCAAATGCAATTACAGTCACTAAGAGCATTGATAAGAGCATCTTCCAACATTGAGACTAAGAGAATAGAGTGAGTTGACTCGATAAATGCCACTAAAACTTTACTAAAATACCATGCATGACCAGTCTTCTTAGAATGCCTGATATGAAGGACTATGTCCAAGAAAAGCCTAAATACTAAAAGAGAACACCGGATCCCACAAAACACACAATAACAGTGCAGAAGACTACAATAAAAAAGAAGAGTAAGATAAACACGTTCAGTGAATTTTCACACCCAAGACAAATCCACCTGAAGGACAGCCACATTTCTGGTCAACATGACATAAATTATTCAATCACTGCCTTCTATTAAACCTAATTCTTCCTCTAAAACATTTTATCCGTATGCATTGTTCCCACAATTTCCATTTTTTTCTATGTAATTTACTCCTATCCTTTTCTGAAGATCTTATTTCCTGTTCTTTTATTATTTATTTGACATGTGTTAACCGGGAAAGTCTGGCTGAGCAAAAGTCATTTTTCAGTAGAGGCCCGGGGAGGAAAGCTCCACAGTAAAATAAGTTATTACATCATAATATCTAGTAAGGTACAGTATTAGAATGCATAAATGCAATATGTAGGCATTACAGACATAATACATTAATAAAAAGACCACAATTACTAGTACAATACAATAGTAGAAAACATTAATACTATATGCAGAATTTTACAGATATAACACTGTATTACACATAACTATTTTACAGTGATTTTTGGTAAAACCAGAGGTTCTAGGCATATAATTGAACAGCATTTGTTAAATAGGTGACATGAAGAAGCACTGTTAGCAGAGAGTTAATTAGGAGAGGACAGCAGCTTACAGAGTTGGAGATTAAACATGTAAGTACATTTTGATGGGAGGTAAGGTAGGGGAAATAAGAATATAGGAGAGTTAGGTAAATAATAAGTGGAAGAGAAGATAAAGTTTGTGAGGAGGTTGGGTAAGGAGTATGGTGGAGAAAAATGCAGGGAGAGCTGGGCTAAGAAGAAGCAGATAGGCTGATATGTAAGAGGAAATACAAAAACTTAGTAAGAAGAGAGTGAGAGTTGGATTACAGAAGAGCGTAGAGAGTTCATTGGTTCATAGTTTCATCAGTGTGTACTAGGCTAATGGCCCTGGAACCTTTACAAGCCTAGCCCATAGGATTACCCTGGTCTCATGCTACCCAAACCTAGTTCCCAGTGCCTCTGTCAAGTAAAGCCACTGGAATGAATTTTCTATTTCCCATCCACTCATCAAGATTTCTCTTGAAGAGGGCCAGTGAGATGCTCTGCTTGACATGTAGGGGAAGTCTATGTCATAGCATGGGCAGTCTCTGGGTTATGAACCTGTCCCTCCAGCATGTTCTCTTGATTGTGGTAATGAGGTTGAGGTCTCTGGAGCATGTGGTGCAGAAGGACTGGGAGTATTTAGATGTAGCATTTCTAACAGAGCTGGGTCAGACATGACTTTGTTAGTCAATCAGAGATTGCCTCTAAGTAGGCAATATGAGACAGAGAATAGTTGGGTTTTTTTCAGTCTGTCCATATAGGACAAATGTTTAAGGCCTAGGATCCTCTTTGTGAGGTACTTTTGCAGCCTCTCCAGTTGTTGCAGATATCTAGTGAGGTACATGCCAAATGGGGCATTGTACTCAATAATTGGCCTAATGAGGGAAGAGTAGAGGGAGATAATGACCTCTTTCTCCCTGGATGCAAAACCCTTAGTAATGAGATGTGCCACATAGAAGGACTTTCTGACCATAGTGCCAATGTGGTGGTCAAAAGAGAGGTTGCTATCAACCTGTGTTCCCAGCTCTCTTATACCACCTTCTGTGTTCAATGGACAACCATCGATGTGGTAATTCATGGGAACTGAGTTTTTACCATAGGGGATGACGACACATTTTTTGGCATTGAGCTTAAGGCCATGGTTCTGACACCAGTCATTGGTCGCAGTGAGGCCTTTTTGTAGGATGTTAACATCACTTGGGGAGTTAATTATTGCTCCCAACTTGCAATCGTCTGCAAACTTTGTCAGCCAGAGTCCCTTCATGTTGGTCTGGATTTCAGAGAAGTAAATACCAAACAGGAGAGGACCCAGGACCGAACCCTGTGGGACTCCACTCATGACTGGTCGGCAGTCTGACTTGGAGTCAGCTACTTTCACACTGTGGGTTCTACCTGTGAGCCAGTTTGCAACACACCTACTGATATAGGGGTTGATGGCTAGCTTAGTGAGTTTTTCTCTGATTCTTGAGTGGAGAATGGTATCAAAGGCCTTGGCCAGATCAAGGTAATGTGTATGAATCACCTTGCCTTCATCCACAGCTCTGGTGACTGACTCAGAGAAGTTGACCAAGTTGAGCAGGCATGATCTACCCCTCACAAAACCAAACTGTGTGGGATCCAGAGTTTGGAAATTCCCTAAATCCTTGTCTATTAGGTCCATGATGATGTGTTCCACAGCTTTGAATATCAGACTCATCAGGCTAATGTGGAGATAGTTCCCAGGGTCTGTAGTCATTAGTCCTTTGTGGAGAGGGGTGACTGTAGCAGTGTGCCATTCTGTAGGGACAAATCCTGAGGTAAAGCTGTGATTAAACAGGGCACACAGGTGTGGTGCCAATTCACTCTGTAGTTCATCTAAAACACAGCCAGGGATATTGTCAGGTCCCATAGAAGCTGTATTCTTGGCCTTGGACAGTGCTGTTTTAACCTGTGCAGCAGTAATACTGGGTTCCTGGCAATCAACTGGTATTGTGACTGGTCCTTTGGTGGGGGGGGGGAGAGGTAAAGTTGGCACTGAATCTGTCGGCCAGTATAGTGGCAATATCTGTTGGCTTGGTATAGGAGGTACCATTGTGCAGTAGCTCAGAGTAAATCTGGGTATTGCCATGGAGATTCTTTACATAACTATAGAAGGCCTTGTGGTTGTCTTTACTATCTGCTGCAATTCTGTTTTCCTAGCTAGCTTTACAGGATTTGATGAGGGATCTCAACTTTTTGTTGAGACTGATAAGGGAGTTCTTCCAGTCTTGGGACTTCACCTTATTCTGCATCAGTTTCCTCCTTCTGTTATAGAGTTTGTTTATGGCAGGGGACCTCCAGATTGGCTTCCTCTTTTTGGAGGAGAGTGTCCCGGTTCTATTGGGTATGGCAAGATCCATGCATTTGTGTATGTGTTCGTACAGTGCATTGGTGTATGATTCTGTGGTCATACAACTATTTTCCATTTGCATGGGTGCCGTGAAGTTAGCCGTCGCTGTTTTTAGGAGCCCGAAGTTAGCTTTGGAGATGTTTTTCATGGTGGTTACCTTTGTGGGGGTGGGGTGGGTGGGAGGAATTTGGACTGCCAAGGTGATTAGTTTGTGGTCGGATCTAACCAGGGAGGAGTTGTCTATTGGTGTAGTGCAATGGTCACCCATGTTAGTAATGACCAGATCAAGGATGTTGCTACCTCTAGTGGGAGTAAGAACGAGCTGTTACAGGGCATAGAAATTAATGAATTCCAGGAAATGTTGGACAAGTATATTGGTACATGAGTAGTTTTCCCAGTTAATGAAGGGGTAGTTGAAGTCACCCAGTATGAAAGTGTTAGGTTGGACCCTAATATTCTCCAAGGTGCTTAGGAACATGGATTGTGAGTTTTGGGACATGGTTGGGGACCTATAGCAGGCTATGACCTGAATCGCAGTCTTACCCAATGTTAGCTGCACCTGAAGTATCTCAGATGCATTATGTTGGGCTACCTGTCTGGAAGTGTGCGCATCCTTTATGAATATGGAAACTCCACCGCCTTTGGAGCTGGGTTCCAAGTTTTGGGGCCGAAAGGTGTGGAATGAGTTATAGCCTGGTAGTGCAGGGGTGCTTTCTGCTGCCTTGAACCAGGTCTCTGTTACAGCACAAATGTCGATGTTCTATGTTCTCCATTTTAAGGAGTGCTTTGAGTGAGTGCATTTTGAGATTTAGACTTCTAGCGTTGAGCAGCATGACCCTCAAATTGCATGTGTTTGTAGCTGTTAGGGTAGTAATTTGGTCTTTGGAACAGCACCTCAGAAAAGCACTGCAGAGGTGGCAAGAGCCTTGCTCAGTAGCCAGAAGCCCAGGAGTGACAGATGTCGGCCATCTCCGGCAAAGCATCGGAGTCTGTCAATCATGTCATTCCAGGCAGACAGATACTGGATCCCCTTAGAATGACATCAGAAACTTAGCCAATTGTTGAAATCAATCATTTTCTGCTTGCACTGCGGTATCATTCTGGGTGATGGTAGGATGCTGCTCAGGGCTAGGGTCATAGCCGCCTGGGCTACATAATCCAAGAGCTCCTCCATGTCTGTTTTCATGTAGTCCAGGGAGGTACATGTCAGGTCATTCACACTCACATGTACAATGACAGAGTCATATTTGTACCTGTTGTTGAGGGACCTGAGTGCGTGCTTTATGTGGCAGATCCTGGTGCCTGACAGGCAGCTGACTGTTACTTTCTCCTTATTTAACCTAGTTCAGTTAGGATATTTACATTGACATCTCCAGGTAGTAATTAGGTAATCTTTTAGAGATTTTTTGAAGTCATGGGTCTGGTTTATTTTTTTGTAGGGATATTGGAAGTTTGTTCCATGAGAGGGCTGGTAAATAGCTGTCCAATTTTTTTCAAAATAGCTATTGGGTTTGTAGAGTTCTAGGATATGTTGATCAAAGCTCCTTTGAGTTTGAGGAGGGGTGTGGAGGGAGACTAAAATGGAGATGTTAGGGCAGGAGGAGGGTTTGTGCATGATGAAACAAATGAAGGTAAGTTGCAAAAGCTGGAGATGGTGAGTCAATTCTAACCAGTTTAAAGACTTAAGAGCAAGACTGTGATGTGATTTTGGTGGGTTATTGAATGTGAATCTAGCTACTTTATTGTAAGTTGTTTCAAGTTTTGAGAAAATATTAGATTGTAGGTTAATTAGGATTTGAGAACTATAGAAAAAGTTAGAAAGGAGGTAAGCATGGGCAAGTGTTTGTCGTGACTCAATAGTTAGGAACTTTTTATTTCTGTACAACAGACCTAATTTTTGATGAGTTTTCTTAATACAGTGGAATACATGTAGGTCAAACTTTAGTTGGTCATCTATAATGCCAAGGAGAAGTTTAGTTTGGGTTTCAGCCTTAATGATTGTATTGTTTAGGGATGTAATGGTGAATGTGGATTTGGGTTGAAACAGTGATTTGGGGAGGAAAAGTAGACATTTAGTCTTTTTGGAGTTGAGTAAGAGTTGGTTATTTGAGAGCCATGTTTCAATAAGGTTGAAAGACTTTTGTGTAAGGGTATATAGGTCAGGGAGAGTATCGGAGGTGGTGATAACTGTACTTTTGTGTAAGGGTATATAGGTCAGGGAGGGTATCAAATGTGGTGATGACTGTACTTTTGTGTAAGGGTATATAGGTCAGGGAAGGTATCAGAGGTGGTGATGACTGTACTTTTGTGTAAGGGTATATATGTTAGAGAGGGTATCAGAGGTGGTTATGACTGTGAAGTCATCTGCATACTGTATTAGGGATGATTATGGACAGGAAGTGTAGTGGTGATTTATGAAAATATTGAAAAGTAGCGGACCAAGTACTGATCCTTGAGGAACTCCCATCTTAATGGGGAAGAAGGTGGAGAGGAAAGAGAGACATTTAACAGCTTGTTGTCTGCTGAAAATGTAGCTTGGAAACCAGAAAATAGTTGGTGAAGAAGGACTAAGCTTAGAAAGTATAGAAAGTAGAATAAGGTGTGAGACGGTATCAAACGCTTTAGAGAGATCAAGAAAGAGACAGGATACCAGCTTGTTATTGTCTCTGCCTTGGGAGATAGAGTTTATGAAGGAAATGAGGGCTGTTGTCTTACTATGGTGTGGCCAAAAACCATGCTGTGTAGCTGAGAGTAGATTTTTGGTAGATGAGATAGTCAAGGGTTTGTTTATGTACACATTTGTCAAGCATTTTGGATAGAGGAGACAGTATTGCTATATGCTGGTAATTGGCTAGGTCAGTAGAGTTTCCACCTTTGTGAAGGGGGAAAAATACAGAATTGTTTCCATAGTGAGGGAGTAGTAGATTCCTTTATTAAGCAGTTTATGAGAATGGAAGTGGAATAAGCAATACAGTGAGCTGCAGCCTTAAGGTACAGTGGAGGTAGGTTTTCTGTGGATGCAAAGCAAAGATTAGTTTGAGGAGACGATTTTTAACATTGGCGAGAAGGAGTTATTGAGCTGTGAAGAAATGAGACTATTACAGGGATCAGTGATGTTAGAGGTTTGGATCATCATCATCTTCTTTCGGCTGTTCCCGTTAGGGGTCGCCATAGCAGATCATCTGTTTCCATTTCTTCCTGTCCTCTGCATCATGCTCTTTCACACCAACCGCCTGCATGTCCTCTCTCACCACATTCATAAACCTTATCTTAGGACTTCCTCTTTTCCTCTTACCTGGCAGCTCCATCCTTAGCATCCTTTTCCCAATATACCCAGCATCCCTCCTCAGCACATGTCCAAACCAACACAATCTCACCTCTCTTGCTTTGTCTCCAAACTGTCCAACCTGAGCTGACCCTCTAATATACTGATTCCTAATCCTGTCCATCCTAGTCACACCCAGTGCAAATCTTAACATCTTTAACTCTGCCACATCCAGGTCTGACTCCTGCCTTTTCGTCAATGCTACTGTCTCCAACCCATATAACATAGCTGGTCTCACTACCCTCTTGTAGACCTTCCCTTTCACTCTTATTGGTACCTGTCTGTCACAAATCACTCCTGACACTCTTCTCCACCCATTCCACCCTGCCTGTACTCTCTTCTTCACCTCTCTTCCACACTCACCATTACTCTGAACTGTTTATCCCAAGTACTTAAACTCATCCACCTTTACCAACTCTAATCCATGCGTCCTCACCATTCCTCTACCCTCCCTCTCCTTTACACACATATATTCTGTTTTAGCCCTGCTGACCTTCATTCCTCTCCTCTCTTGGATAAGTTTACTAACTGAGTCGATAAAGTAAGAGTTAAAGATGGATGCAGCCTCTTGAGGGGAATTATTAGGGCATGGATTGGGAGTAGAGGGATTTCCAGGGTACATGATTTAGTTGACACTATGCCAGAATTTTTTTGGATTAATATTTTGAGTGGTTTGGTGTATCTGATAAAAGTTTTTCTCATCTATGTTAAGATGTTTTTTAGTGAGGTTACGTATTCCCTTGTATGTTTTGTAGTTAGTGGGCAATGTAGTCCTTGTCCAGAGCCTCCAGACATTTTCTCTTTTCTTTATTAGGGAGAGTGTGGCTTGGGTGAACCAAGGAGAGCATCTCAATTTGACTCTTTTAGTCTGGTGGGGGACAAAGGAGTTGAGAGTGTTAAGGAATATGGTGATAAATTGTTGAACAGCATAATCTAGAGACAGATTAAAGAAAAAGGACCAGTTAATAGAAGAAAGAATGTTGTCAAAGGAGTCAGGATGAAAGTTGAAAAGTTTTTGGTATTCAGTAAGTGTATGTGGTCTTTGAAGATGCGGAGTAAATCTTTGGACAGAGATGGGAGAGTGGTCACTAATGGCATCAGGCAGGGATTGAAGATTGTGATATAGGTTAGGGCTGGAGATTAGAATCCAGTCAATTATAGATGAGGAGTTAGATTTTTGAGGAATTAGTTTATTAATAAAGTGAATCGGAGTTCAGATAAGCTGGGTGAAGTCATATAGGTTAATATTGGAACTTAGACAGGAAGAATTTATTGGTAGCCAATTAATATTTACATTGCCTAGTAGGGTGGTCTCATTAGGTATATTGCTGCAAAACCAGGAGTAGATTTGTTCTAGTATAGGTATGTTGTCTCCTGGTGGTATGTCTATAGCAGCAATAGTTAATATGTTATGGTTATTGAGATTACAGTTAGCAGTAAACAGTTCTGCAGGGCGAAAGGGAGGAGGAGGGTTAGGTAATGGAGATAGCGTGAGATTGTTGGAGTAGACTATTTCTATGGCTCCTCCTTTTTGGTAAATCCGTCAAGATGAAGGATGTTATTGTCTGGGAAGAGGAATTCCTTATCTGAAATGTGTAGTTTAAGCCAAGTTTCGGAGATAGTTATTAGACTGAGGGAGTGTTGAGCTACTCAAGTATGAAATTCACTTGCTTTATTGACAATGCTACAAAGACTGATGGAAAATAAAGACAAATACTTTGTGGTACAGTCAGAGTGTTGCGATAAAGAATGGGATGGTAAAGATAAATGAGAATTGCAGTGGGGTCCAGGATTTGGATGGGTACCACCAGAAAGATGCAAGGTATTGCAAGGGTAGTGGAAACTATTCTTGAATAAGAGCAGTATGTGTTGTTTAAATTTAGTTTTTATATGTAGTGACTTGAGTGGAGGGAGTTTGATCTTGGTAATGGTAATGTTTGTTGTAAGAAAGAGTGTGTGGGATACCCGAGAATAGTATTGTATTTTTGTATATAGGGTGAAATGAGGAGAAGTTGGAGGGTGATGAAGTGGATTAATGTATGTGTGATATCAGGAGAGGTAAAAGACAGAAGCAGAAGAGGGAGGTTGAGCAGGAAAGGTAACAGCATTGTGAGGGCAGAGAGATTAATGACGGCAAATGTAATATGTAAATGTAAAGAGAGGTAAAGGGATAAGTAGTTGTTGTAAGTGTAATGTAGGAGGTGTAAGAAAGGGGAGGGGATGTGTAGAATGGATAGAGGTGATTGTGATTGCTGTAGAGGGAGAGGGAGGGGAGGCACCAGAAGGGGTGAGGAAAAGGGTAATCAGCTATAAAGGTAATTGATGCAGGGGTGGGTGGGAATGGGGGTAAGTTAAAGGAGCAGAGAGAGCCTGAGCATAGCGAGGGCAAACAGAATGGGCTAAGCCATGAGAAGATGTGAGTTTTAAAGAAAAACTATCAGGAAACCCAGGAGTCTGGATCTAGAATGTTGCCGCAGGTACAGTTGAGAGAAAGACTGTATGAAAATGTATGTAAAAATTTAAAGTATCTAAGTAGAGGACCAAACTAAAATATAGAATACTTGTAGAAGAGCATATATCCTTAGAAAGTCTAATAAAATCCTAAGCCGCAATTGTAAAACAGCATAATAGTGAAAGGTAAATTATAGTATGACAGTGGGCTGGGAGTGCATTTAAAACTGGAGGGGTAGAGAGCGGACCAGACAAAGCAGTGTGTGTGCCACAACCTCTATGATTAAGTTTAAGTGAAAAAGATTAGGAACAGTACTTTCAACAAAACAGTCTTTTTTTAACAGAAGACATACTAATTACTTTCAGTCAACAAAGGGCACACTGCACAGATCACTCTTGTTCTGTGTACGTATTATTCCAGCACAAGTCTTATCAATGAAGATGGGAGTGCAATAACTTCTGTATAGGTAGCTCTAAGAAAAAAAAGGTCTATACAGCAAGGACGAATGGCTGAGAAACCATATTTTACAGGACAAGGCAGATGAATTTCAAAAGGGAGACGGAGTTGAAAAGAGTATGAAATATTTGCTGGAGTAGGTGTTGGAGCAAGGTAGTGGAGAGAAAGAGAGAAGAGGAATTAGTTCAGGATAGGACAAGTGAAGAAGGGGAAGGTTAGATGCAGAATGAAAACTAGGTTAACTCCGATAAGGAGAAAAGTAAAAGCAGGAAAGAAGTTACAAACTACTATTTTGCAAAAAAACAGTGCACTGTTGCAAGTAAATTCTCAACCTGAACCTACTGCTACAGCATTCAATATGCAATCACATTGTAGTACGGTAACTACATAAAACAGGCTGAGTATAATGTATAGCCTTCAAACATTAACAACAGAAGATCATTTCAACAGAACAAGTATACCTAATGCTACTTGCAACACTGAATCTAGTTTTGTTTGTATAACTTGAGCACTAATCCAGGCATTCTTTAAAGTATTCAATTGTATTTATTACTGCTTGGTAGTAACTTGATTAAAGTGTAGCTATCATTCAAAGTCTTTTGGATTAAGCACTTGGGCTCAGACCAGTTGTTTTACATTAGGAAGGTTTGTGGTCTGCACTGTGGTGGCAGGACAGGTAGATTACATCCTTCTAAGGTGGGAACTGCTGACTTGAGGGCTCAGTGTCTGTTATTCTAAAAGTGTATTAGTTCTGGTTTAAGCACTTGGGCTTCATGCCAGTTATTTTACATTAAGAAGGTTCGTGGTCTGCACTCTTGTGGGAGGAGAGGCTGGACTCTGCCCTTCTGAGCTGGGAATTTCTGGTTAGAGGCTTATAGTGCCTCCATATTTCAACTGTTTCTTACTAAATTGGTACACCTTGTTTGCTGTAGCATAGACTAGATCCAGGCCTGCTGAATCTAGCTTTGTTTGTATAACTTGAGCACTAATCCAGGCATTCTTTAAAGTATTCAGTTGAATTTATTACTGCTTGGTAGTAACTTGATTAAAGTGTAGCTATCATTCAAAGTCTTTTGGATTACACACTTGGGCTCAGACCAGTTGTTTTACATTAGGAAGGTTTGTGGCCTGCACTGTGGTGGCAGGGCAGGTAGCTTACATCTTCCTAAGTTGGGAACTGCTGACTGAGGTCTCAGTGTCTGTTATTCTAAAAGTGTATTAGTTCTGGTTTAAGCATTTGGGCTTCAGGCCAGTTATTTTACATTAAGAAGGTTCGTGGTCTGCACTCTTGTGGGATGAGAGGCTGGACTCTGCACTTCTGAACTGGGAATTTCTGGTTAAAGGCTTATAGTGCCTGCATATTTGAACTGTTTCTTACTGGAATTGGTACACCTTGTTTGCTGTAGCATAGACTAGATCCAGGCCTGCTGAATCTAGCTTTGTTTGTATGCTTGTTTGCTTGTTATTTCCCTGAAACGCTAATTCCACCTAAAACGTGGCTTTTCAGCGCTTCTGTGGATCCCTAGTGACATCTGCATTGCTTACTGTATTTATTTCCTTGTTTCACTTGAAAGAAAGTTACTGTTTGTCATTTTTGCATTTAAGTTACCTGTAACACATTGCATTTGTTACCTGGAACTTGCTCACTAAAGCAATTATATAAGTCAGCACTAAAAAATTAAAAGCACTACACCCTCACAAACTTCCCTTGAGTATCTTGTTCCCCACTGGCCCTTTTTTTTCAATTATGAAGGAATTCCCAATACTATTCTAGCATGCCCAAAGGTCAGTTGTCAATCTCCTCTCTGGTCCAGCTGATGAATCTGGGAATCTTGAGGCAATGCTACAACTGCCTCATGTACACAGACAACCCTCTCCTCCTCCCAACAAATTCCAACACATGTGAGAGATGCAACCATATAGCCAAACTGGAGGCTAAGCTCTCTCAACTCAGTACTGGTGAAACCTGTCAGGAGGAGAAGGAAACCACACTCACTACAATTCCAGTCTCACATAGACCTACCACGACAGCAAACCAAACACATAAACACACAAAAACATACTCAGAGGCTCTAAATAAAAATCTGCCTAAGCAGCAGAGACCTCCAAAGCAGACACCCAAGCAACCGCTACCCCAAAACAAAACACATGCAACATATAGCTCACAAAGCCAGTGTGTCGAACAGTCACAGCCCTTAAGGCTAAACAACACACCTGATACACTTGTAATAGGTGACTCTATCGTCAGGCACACTGATGTCCCACTCACCAGGCTGAACAAGGAGAAGGTCACGGTGAGCTGCCTGTCGGGCGCTAGGATCCGCCACATAACACAAGCACTCAGGTCACTCCAAGGCAAGTACAAATATGACTCAGTCATTGCCCATGCTGGTGTGAATGACCTGAGATATACCTCCCTGGACTACATGAAAAGAGACATAGAAGAGCTCTCTGAGCATGTGGCCCAGGCAGGTATGACCCTGACCTTGAGTAGCATCTTACCCTCACCAAGAATGATGCCACAATATGAAGACAAGATGATCAATTTCAACAACTGGCTTAAGTATTGGTGTCATTCAAAGGGGATCCAATGCCTGTCAGCCTGGGATGATATGCTCGACAAGCCACGATGCTTTGCTAGGGACGGCTTGCACCTGTCACCCCTGGGCTTTCGGATATTGGCAAAGGCTCTTGCTACCCCCATAGTGCCTTTTTTAGGCAAGGCTCAAAAGACAAACCCACCTCCATAGGCATCACAAGGGATAAGAAACTAAGAGTAATGCTACTCAACGCCAGAAGTCTAAACCTCAAGATGCATGCACTCAAAACTTTCCTTAGCATGGAGAACATCGATATCTGTGCAGTAACAGAAACCTGGTTCAAGGCTCCTGAGAGCACCCCGGCACTACCAGGTTATACCTCATACTATGCTTTTCGGCCCCAAAACTTGGACCGGACCAGAAAAGGAGGGGGAGTATCAATATTCATCAAAGATACCCACACCTCCAGGTTGGTGGCACAGCACGAAGCATCAGAGACTATCCATGTGCAACTAACAGTGGGTAAAACTGCCTTCCAGTTTATAGCCTGCTACAGACCACCCTCCCAAACCCAGGAACCCCACTCGGCCTTCCTGAGAATACTGGAAAATATGAAGGTCTCTCCAAACACCATTATATTGGGCAATTTCAACTACCCAAACATAGACTGGGAGCATTACTCTAGCTCCAACACCCTAACTCAAAGGTTCCTAGAATTTATAAACTCAAATGCTATGGAACAACTTGTTACCACTCCCACAAGAGGGGAAAACATACTGGACCTGATCATCACCAACATGGGGACTCTATGCTCTAGACCAGAAGTGTATCCCTCACTGGTAAGATCAGACCATAAACTAATCTCACTGGATATTCACATCCCGACCCCACCCCCTGCCCAGAAAACCACAGTGAAAAACTTCTCTAAAGCAAATTTCACACTCCTCAAAACCGAGGTGGAATCCTTCAAAGCCCCCGGGCCTGTGGAAAATACGGCCCAGACCGCAAAATCCTTTATAAACACATTCTATGAACACCTTCAGGAATGCATGGATCATGCAATCCCAAATAAAACCAAGACCCAATCCTCCAAAGGCAGACGTCCTCTCTGGTGGACCCCACCATAAACAAACTATACAATAGAAGGAGGAAGCTACTAGACACATGCAACAACTGGAATGCACACAGAGATACCTTACTAAGTATAATGCCACCATAGGTAAGTATCTGTCCAGACACATGCAAGAACTGGAATGCACACAGAGATACCTTACTACGTATAATGCCACCTTGTGTAAGTATCTGTCCAGATACATGCAACAACTGGAATGCACACACAGATGCCTTACTAAGTATAATGCCATCTTAGGTATGTATCTGTCCAGACACATGCAACAACTGGAATGCACACAGAGATGCCTTACTAAGTATTGTGCCACCTTAGGTGATTATCTGTCCAGACACATGCAACAACCTTAATGCACACAAGGATACCTTACTAAGTTTAATGCCACCTTAGGTAAGTATCTGTCCAGACACATGCAACATCGGGAATGCACACAGAGATACCTTACTAAGTATAATACCACCTTAGGTAAGTATCTGTCCAGACATATGCAACAAATGGAATGCACACAGAGATACCTTACTAAGTATAATGCCACCTTAGGTAAGTATCCGTCCAGACACATGCAACAGCTGGAATGCACACAGAGATACCTTACTAAGTATAATGCCACGTTAGATAAGTATCTCTCGAGACACATGCAACAACTGGAATGCACACAGTGATACCTTACTAAGTATAATGCCACCTTAGGTAAGTATCTGTCCAGACACATGCAACAACTGGAATGCACACAGAGATACCTTACTAGGTATAATGCTACCTTAGGTAATTGTCCTTCCAGACACATGCAACAACCTTAATGCACACAGAGATACCTTACTAAGTATAATGCCACCTTAGGTAAGTATCTGTCCAGACACATGCAACAACTGGAATGCAAACAGAGATACCTTACTAAGTATAATGCCACCTTAGGTAAGTATCCATCCAGACACATGCAACAACTGGAATGCACACAGAGATACCTTACTAACTATAATGCCACCTTAGGAAAGTATCCATCCAGGCACATGCAACAACTGGAATGCACACAAAGATACCTTACTAAGTATAATGCCACATTAAGTAAGTATCTGTCCAGACACATGCAACAACTGGAATGCACACAGAGATACCTTACTAAGTATAATGCCACCTTAGGTAAGTATATGTCTAGTCACATGCAACAACTGTAATGCACACAGAGATGCCATACTAAGTATAATGCCACCTTAGGTAAGTATCTGTCCAGACACATGCAACAACTGGAATGCACACAGAGTTACCTTACTAAGTATAATGCCACCTTAGGTAAGTATCTGTCCAGAGCATACAACAACTGGAATGCACACAGAGATACCTTACTAAGTATAATGCCACCTTAGGTAAGTATTTGTCCAGACACATGCAACAACTGGAATGTACACAGAGATACCTTACTAAGTATAATACCACTTTAGGTAAGTATCTGTCCAGACACATGCAGCAACTGGAATGCACACAGAGATACCTTACTAAGTATAATGCCACCTTAGGTAAGTATCTGTCCAGACACATGCAACAACTGGAATGCACACAGAGATTCCTTACTAAGTATAATGCCACCTTAGGTAAGTATCTGTCCAGACACATGCAACAACTGGAATGCCCACAGAGATACCTTAATAAGTATAATGCCACCTTAGGAAAGTATTTGTCCAGATACATGCAACAACTGGAATGCACAGAGAGATACCTTACTAAGTATAATGCCACCTTAGGTAAGTATCTGTCCAGACACATGCAACATCTGGAATCCTCACAGAGATACCTTACTAAGTATAATGCCACCTTAGGTAAGTATCTGTCCAGACACATGCAACAACTGGAATGCACACAGAGATACCTTACTAAGTATAATGCCACCTTAGGTAAGTATCTGTCCAGACACATGCAACAATTGGAATGCACACAGAGATACCTTACTAAGTATAATGCCACCTTAGGTAAGTATCTGTCCACATACATGCAGCAACTGGAATGCACATACAAATGCATTACTAAGTATAATGCCATCTTAGGTATGTATATGTCCAGACACATGCAACAACTGGAATGCACACAGAGATGCCTTACTAAATATTGTGCCACCTTAGGTAATTATCTGTCCAGACACATGCAACAACCTTAATGCACACAGAGATACCTTACTAAGTATAATGCCACCTTACGTAAGTATCTGTCCAGACACATGCAACAACTGGAATGCACACAGAGATACCTTACTAAGTATAATGCCACCTTAGGTAAGTATCTGTCCAGACATATGCAACAACTGGAATGCACACAGAGATACCTTACTAAGTATAATGCCTCCTTTGGTAAGTATTCGTCCAGACACATGCAACAACTGGAATGCACACAGAGATACCTTACTAAGTATAATGCCACCTTTGGTAAGTATCTCTCCATACACATGCAACAACTGGAATGCACACAGAGATACCTTACTAAGTATAATGCCACCTTAGGTAAGTATCTGTCCAGACACATGCAACAACTGGAATGCACACAGAGATACCTTACTAGGTATAATGCTACATTAGGTAAATATCCGTCCAGACACATGCAACAACCTTAATGCACACAGAGATACCTTACTAAGTATAATGCCACCTTAGGTAACTATCTGTCCAGACACATGCAACAACTGGAATGCACACAGAGATACCTTACTAAGTATAATGCCACCTTAGGTAAGTATCTGTCCAGACACATGCAACAACTGGAATGCACACAGAGATACCTTACTAAGTATAATGCCACCTTAGAAAAGTATCCTTCCAGGCACATGCAACAACTGGAATGCACACAAAGATACCTTAATAAGTATAATGCCACCATAGGTAAGTATCTGTCCTGACACATGCATCAACTGGAATGCACACAGAGATACCTTACTAAGTATAGTGCCACATTAGACACATGCAACAACTGGAATGCACACAGAGAAACCTTAATAAGTATAATGCCACCTTAGGTAAGTATATGTCCAATCACATGCAACAACTGTAATGCACACAGAGATGCCTTACTAAGTATAATGCCCCCTTAGGTAAGTATCTGTCCAGACACATGCAACAACTGGAATGCACACAGAGATACCTTACTAAGTATAATGCCACCTTAGGTAAGTATCTGTCCAGACACATGCAACAACTGGAATGCACACAGAGATACCTTACTAGGTATAATGCTACCTTAGGTAATTGTCCTTCCAGACACATGCAACAACCTTATTGCACACAGAGATACCTTACTAAGTATAATGCCACCTTAGGTAAGTATCTGTCCAGACACATGCAACAACTGGAATGCAAACAGGGATACCTTACTAAGTATAATGCCACCTTAGGTAAGTATCCATCCAGACACATGCAACAACTGGAATGCACACAGAGATACCTTACTAACTATAATGCCACCTTAGGAAAGTATCCATCCAGACACATGCAACAACTGGAATGCACACAGAGATACCTTACTAAGTATAATGCCACATTAGGTAAGTATCTGTCCAGACACATGCAACAACTGGAATGCACACAGAGATACCTTACTAAGTATAATGCCACCTTAGGTAAGTATCTGTCCAGACATATGCAACAACTGGAATGCACACAGAGTTACCTTACTAAGTATAATGCCACCTTAGGTAAGTATCTGTCCAGAACATACAACAACTGGAATGCACACAGAGATACCTTACTAAGTATAATGGCACCTTAGGTAAGTATCTGTCCAGACACATGCAACAACTTTAATGCACACAGAGATACCTTATTAAAGCAACACATGGCCTAAATATTATGTCCTACATGCACCCACTCAAAGCCCTGCTATTTCACTTGTATCCCACAGACTACTAAGAGGTGGCATGTCTCTAGAATACAAGTCATCCTCCAATCCAATCCTGGTACTTTTAATGCATAGCAGCAAATCAAATTGCATCTAAAATATTCAGTTTGGGGATCTAAACCTCTTCTGCAATATTAAGAGAATTGTTTGGAAGGACAAATATATCTCACTTCTCTGGAATATATTCTTCCTCAATTTAAAACAAAACTTACCTATGTCCATATTAAAGTGCAGCATAGTTCCATGAATGGAAAACAGAGAATTTACATCAGGGCTACCCCTTGTAATACTAATGGACAGAGGCAACTCCTAAATGCTTTATCCCATGCATGGGTACCCTCATATTATCTTTGTTATGATCCCAGTTTTTCTCACTTGGAGTTAATATATAATTGTTGACCATGGCATGATTACCACCATTTGGGACTGGTTAATTCAAGTACCAAAAGGCAAATTGGCTATTCTTAAAATGGCCCACAAGGGCATCAAGCCTAATGTTTAATTATGAACTTGTGAACCTTAGCAACATCGATCACCCGTTGAGATTAATTCTTATGAAGATCTCTTTAGTACCTTATTTCCATTTTCTTTCAAGAGAAGCTTCTCATGTGGATCTTTATTCTGAAGCACACCATTACAAATTACTTGAAACAAGTTAAAATACCTTTGCAGTTTTAACACATTTTCGTGATATTTTTTTTTATTTTGTAGGATGGTTACCGAAATGGAGGGTTTGAGAAATGTAGAGTATGGTGTGAGCTTGCCTAATTTTATCGGTTAAACAGATGACCAAAACAGGTATAATAGGGTATGCATCCAGCCTATGTAAACACTGATATTTTAAATGAGAGACTAACATAAGAAACATAATGAGTAGTGTCTGGGCAAAATATAGAATTCCTTGATCAAGAATTAGGGCAAGATGAGTACTTACTTATTAATACTGTTTACATACATATATTATGTTATGTGGTAGTCTGCACACAACGTTTATAAGACACACACACACATGCACACCCACCCAGCCACATAGGCACACACACACACACACACACACACACGCACACACGCACACATGCACACACACACACACACACACACACACACACACACACACACACACACACACACACACACGTACACATGCATATCCAAACACGTGCACACACAAGCATGCATACATATACAGTCATAAGCACACACACACACACACACACACACACACACACACACACACACACACACACACACACGTGCACATGCATATCCAAACATGCACACACACAAATGTGCATATATATATATATATATATATATATATATATATATATATATATATATATACAGTCATAAGCACACCCACACACATGCACACACGCACGCACACACACATACACACACACACACACACACACACACACACACACACACACACACACACACACACACTCACACACACACACACACACACACACACACACACACACACACACACACACACACACAGACACACATGTGCATACACATTTACACACACAAACACACACACATACATTTACAGGTGTGTACACATGAACAAAGTTGAAGGGGGTATGTTTTTGGAGTTGACCTTTCTGTCTTGAAGAATTCTCTGTAGCGGCATACTTCCAGAATATAATGAATTTAATATGTTATGTTACTTGTTCGGTTTTATATGAGTTCTACCTGTTACCAATGAAAACTTTTATAGCTCTTACAATATGTAAGCTACATTATATATTAAAACTTACTTAGATTTTATACATACATATATATATATATATATATATATATATATATATATATATATATATAAAACTGCGGTGGTGGTGCTGCGGTAGCATTGTTGCCTCACATTAAGACGTTGTCCTGTTTTATTCTCAGCTAAAGAGTCTTCTGTGTGGAGACATGCATGAATGGGCATACCTTCGTTGAAGGTTGTGCGTCAGAGCTGGCAACTCGGCACGTAAAAATCTACTCCCAATCATTAGCGGACCGGAGTTCCGCTGTGGCGACCACTAACCGAGAAAAGCCGAAAGACACAACATACATATATATATATATATATATATATATATATATATATATATATATATATATATATTTTTTTTTTATAAAACCTACACTGAGATGTCCTCCACACCTTTTGTAGCATACCCACTTTCTTTTATTTTATTTTGTACATAGTTCAGACTCTGTAAAGGAAGTTATTAAATGATGAATTATACTGTTTCTCAAACACAGTACTTTGTGCCTATATTATAATATAATAATCTGAAGAACAAGTTTAAAGGTGTTTCTTCACCAAATGTTGAAAAGATTCTACTTGTAAGTGTTTCACTTCTGCTGTAATCAATTAACATATTAGAAACAGTGCTGCAGGATAGGTCCTATTATTAAATGTAAGTTTAATGGCAGTGGTAATTATGTCCAAATATTGTCTTCTTTGTGATCTGTTATATTACAAGTGATTCCATGCTTCATTCATAGAATAATAAAAAAATACCTGAAAGCCTAATTTCAGTGGTAGACCAAAATCAATAAAATAAGGAGTTTGTGACTAGTAATGGAAAAAGAGATCTTAATATAACAACCTTTAGAGGACTAATAGAGAAACAAATCTAATGCAGGCTCAAAATGATAATTGTTTTACGGTACTCAGATAAAACATCTTTATAGCAGTTAATTGCCTTGAGATTGAGCAAAGTATTATGTTCCAATAATTTATCTAATAAGAATATGGTCTAGAGAATTAGTGTCATTGCTGTTACAGAGGTTGAATTTATATTTGCATGGCCAGGTTTTAATTCTTGTACTCATTTGGTATGCATATTATTCACAAACTATAGACAATTGTCATTTAGTGCAATTTAAACAAATCACTAAAACACCCTTCAAGCTCTTTACTGATAATTGCTCACAAATTATTGTGCTGTTTTTAAGATGTCCTATTAATATGTTAATGTTCATCAGATCCTTCCCTCAGACTTACTGGGAAATCGATCTTTCATTTTCAACTGCTGTAATTCTAAAATGTTATTCTTTCTAGTTGCTCTTTATAAATAATTTCTATCTCTTCAAACTTGTAGTAATAGTATCATATATGTTTTGAAAAGTCATAAATGAAGACTGGCAGAAGGTTGGTCTGCTATTACAAACAGATGGATAGTATATTTTGATGTAAATAAAATGCATTTTTTTAGTTGTAGTTCAACTAACAAAGCAAACTACTGCTTTACATTTTCTGGAGCAACACATTTCCTCCATTCATAAATTAATACCCAGAGAGAACCCTTGTAGACACTGTCAGAGCATGCAAACTAGACAATGACACTGACAAGAGATGAGGACTGAGATCCAGACCCAGAGTGATGAAGCATAACTTTACTCATTGAGTAACTTAGATGGCTAACAATGTGAAAAGCAAAGACACAAGATCGTCCTCATCAGTGACATTCAGGCCTTGCAGAAGAGGAACAGCCTGCAATGATTCATCAATATATGGAAAGATGACCTATATGACTAGAGAAGAAAGCCTGGAATATGGGACAGTAAAAAAATGTTTTTTTATCACAGATTAACTGAATTTTGTTCCTGTAACAAATTTTCATCTTACAGGGTGACTTGAATTGGGGCTACAATGACTCTGATCTCCTGGGAGAGCAGATGAAACCTATACAGATCGCTAGAACTAAGGAGCAGTAAGTCTGCAAATTATTTGTTCCAAAAAACTATAAGAAAGGCAAATGGAATTGTTGCTGAACAATCAAAAAGTATGAACATATGCGTTACACTTCTACTCTGGAAGTGATATGAGAAAAGTAGGTCACTATGAAAGTGATAAATAATAGCTATCATTAGATCAGCTGTGATAAACAGACATTTAAGACAAGGCCTAACTTTTCCAGATGTGAACTCTAGTTCTTAAATCATATCATTATCAAGTACCAAGGCATGTTTAATTCTCTTTCGTTTCTAAAGTTGACACAAAAGTCAAACCAGGAAAGGAAAGAGCAGGTTTGAATTTATGAGAAACTTTATATATGCTACTTCTATGGGGGAAAAAAAGTGATTAGTGTATGCAATTTAAAAATCATGTGTCAGAGATCACACGAGAATAAAAACAAAAGTCATTGTGCTCAGAAGATGACATTTTAAAGAAGGCTAGATATTTAACTCAAATAGTTGCCAGATGTAATATAAGAATGTATGAATTAAGTACATGAAGACGTCTTTTTTATAATCAAAATATGAAAAGAAGATTAGGTACCACTGTGATGTAGCCCAAAAAAATGATCATGCAAAGAAACATTAGCAATAAGTGTCTTGTTACATGAGATTATGTGAAAATATAATGTGTAGTGGTAGATTACTGATGGGAATAAAATGCATTAGGCAAAAGTATGACTGGTTTAGTTATTCAAACATATTTTCCTTTCAAATATTTTGTGAAAATGCAAGGACTAAGCTCTTCACCACTTTTGTTTACTTTCTGATTCATTTTTTTTTTATTTGGCAAACTGTCAGCCTTCCAGCTGAGTACAAGTGTATTTGATGACTGTAATATATGACTGCAATATATGATTTGCTTTTATTCACCAATTCCTTTTACTCATTCTAAGCATAGGGCTAAATTCCAAAAGTATTGCCCTCGGTGTATGTGACTTTCTTCACTGTAAGGCCTATGTATAAAGAGGCTTACACCAACCAGGGGCCAGATTCCAAAAGACCAGTTCTCAGTGTAAGTGGTGACTTGTACTGAGAGCTGGTCTTTTGGAATCAGGCCCATGATGTACTTTTTAACAGCCCTTTTCCTCAGCGCAAACTGACTACCAGCTCCTTATTTATGTTTATCTGTGCAGTGAAGTAAACATTCTGTATTTCACCTGTTAAGGACATGTTCTTATTGCCAAGCTACATTAACTTCATTAACCCCCATAGCTATTTGGCTTGTGTCATTGCAGGAAATAAAAATCAGTCAATGCAGATTCAACATTCAAACAGAATTTAAACACATTGCACTTCCATTACCCTTTAAATCTGTCAAGAGTTGTTAAAATTAAAAAACAAAATGAATTGTTCAAAACAGTATAGAATAAAGTTCTATAATATTACTGCCATCTAATGCACTCTTCAGCTTTTATGAATTGTATTTTTATTTGTTTACAACCTTATTATAAAATGACTAAATAAATAAAATAAAAGTAGGTTATTAAAAGTTATCTATCCATAATTGAAAATCCCTCACATTTTGACTTATTACCCACAATTGTGAATGGTACCCACATCACTAAACTATCCTTTAATTTTTCCACTCACCAACATACCTCTTAAGTGTTTAGATTTCTGCAGAATATCGCCTCATATTTTTGGTCACTTCCTCATAAAATTTGTAATTTTCTGGCAAATCAATGAGAACTGATGTCACTAAATAATTATATACATTTGAGTTTCACAATTCACATCCTTCAAAAAATAAATGCCAACACAAATGAGGTTGGGTAACAAACCAATCTGTCCAGGGACATCTTCAGAAGTGGGTTAGATAAATATATTAATAAGAGTTAAGATTGTGAGGGGTTGAAAGGGTTAATTGGAAGGAGGGATGATTGGGAGGTAATGAGGTAATGAGGTAAGGATGGAGAGGGGCTTAATGGACTTAGGCAAGTGTAGCTGGGTAAGGAATCACATTTTGGCGGGTCAGGGTGAGTAAGGTCACGCTGTCCTAATTAACATTACATGGATATTTATGCTGTGATTAAAATGAGCTATATTATGTTGAGTTGTAATTAATAAATATTGGTTATCATAGCTAAGATTTGGAAGTTTAATAAAAGTCATCAAACGTCATTCGGTGTGATGTGCTTATTGAAGGGGACCGGGACAAATCCTGTTATAGCAAAGTTCTAAATGTATAAGTGTAATATTTAAAATCTCTCCCTATTTTGGACCTTTGCACTAAGAGGATGAGAGGTATGTTTACCAACGTCTCCTATCTTTTCTCCCACTAAGAGTATCAATGCATTACCCACCTCATTATGTTAGCATAACAGCAGGAAAAAAACGTAATCAAGTGTAGGAACTTAATAACCAATACAGATTTCTATTTCATGAATGGCATGGATTTGGAAAGAAGATGTTGATTCCATGGCAACCACATTATCATGATAACGTATTACCAGAATACAGAACATATATACTTGGGCAATTCTTAAGGACTTTAAAAGGATATGTGAATAAGTTAATCACTGGTTCCATATAGTTAAACTCTGAAAAAGATTGTTCAATGGCATATAAACTAGATTCAGAATTGCATCACACTGGGGATCTTGACACTTTCTATCTCTTTCTAGATTAAACTTTTTTTTTTTTTACTTTAACAATCAACTATGCTCTGTCCATTTTAGTCTAGCAAATAAGCTGATATGCTAGGATGACTGCTGTGTCTCTGAAAGTATACCATGGCAAAAACACAACACAAACTAATGGTCTGTACTAGTACAATTGCCCACATTCCACGTATAAAATGTATAGTATCCTAAATGCTCATTTTATGGGAATATTTGAGATAAGCATATTTACACTCTGAGAGACATGCCAAACAAATATAATTCAAGGTTGTAATAAAAAAAGGTCATCATCCTTTAGCGAACACTTGTATTTCAACACAGCCATGCCAATAGGATGATCTTATTGCTGCTTGTAAGACTTTTGAATCATGCAGCACAGCATTACAATGGTTGCAGGCAACAATGGATCATGAAACAAGCAGCCATACATTACCTTGACAACCTTCTCATCGTTGATGAAGATGAGAAGAACAACATTATGGGCATGGATCTTTTCATCAAACTATGTAGCAACCTTAGAGTACCTGTGGCTGAATATAAGTTAGAAGCTTTCTTGTGCTGCATCAGTTTTTAGAGCTTGAAATAGATGTAACCAGCTAATTATTCAAGCTGCCTGAAGGCCAGCTACAAGTTAGAATAAGTCTAATTTTGCAAAGAGAATGATCCAAACAGGCAGAGCATTCACAAGGTCCTTAGCGAAGTTATTAAAAGAAGGTTGGATGAAACACCACGGGGTTCACACCCCAAAAAGACTGAAGGAGGATATAAGGTTATGGAAGACATTTTTGGGGCAATTTAATGGAGTCACGTTATGGACAACAGATTGGGTTTATTCAGACTACCTACAGAATTTCACAGATGAAGTGAGGTTCTCAGTTGAATGGCCATCACCATAGTCAGAGGTAGTTAAGATAGATATCACATAACTAGAGATTTTAAGTATATGGGTGTCATTGTACATTTGAGATGCAGACCTTAAGGATAAAGAAAATGATGTTCCATTCTTATAATTGAGACATTGTGCAAATTATTCTAAGAAGGTTCTTGAGAACTTACAGAGCAAAGTCCGTTTTAAGGCAATTGCTTTTGATGAGTTTAAAAAAATAAACCTGACCTTTTCTGCTAAGTAATACCTGTTAATACAAACAACATAGCTGACAGTCTATACTGCCTACAGATTTTCAGGTTCTGAATGCTGGCACTTGAGGCCCACCACCTTGCTCAACTGTTCCACTGTAAATGCGACTCTTGGGAGTGTACTCATGGGCCCAAAACACCAGAAGAGCCTACTCATCAGTTTTAGAGAAATTTAAAATGCATGATTTGCTGCATCCTACAAAATTGTGCTCCAGATGATTCCTCAGGTTCCCCTCATATACAAATGACTGAACTAAGCTGGTTAGCCCACTTTTTAACTCTCCCCAACTTGCTTCATCAAAAGATTAAATAAAGGCTGAAGTCACATGAATGCCAGTATCACAGAGTCCAGGAAGCCTATTCTGGTTAATTACTACCCATGGTACTACAAGGGTAAGGGTATTAGTCATGGATTTACATTCTCTAGTACTAAGGGCAACATTTTTTACATGGTTTTACACTGAGGCCTTCAGTGGCAATGAGTTATTGCAGTTTCTTCATTGGTCATAGGTAGTGGTAAGAGACAGGCATGTTTCAATTTGGATTAATAAATCTAAAATGGATCAGTTTGGTCAATGACAACAGATTTTGTTACATAAAGAGGATTTTTTGGCTTCTTTCTCAGGGCACTGGGCCTTGGCAATTCAAAACATAAATTATGACACATTCATTTACAACAGCTGGTATGCCGACACCCATTGATCAACCCATCTCAGCTCACAAACTTAATGCTATGTTAAGAAAAGCATTACTCAGCCAAGGTGTTGTGCCTGTAGGTTATACTTCCCACTCCTTTAGAATAGAAAGAGTGACCAATTTGTCCAGTAAGGGGCATTTGTTTTCAGTGTTAAAGCACACATGTAGATGGAAATCAAATGCCTACTTAAGCTATATTAGATGAATTTCAAATGTAGAGAATTCCTTTCAGGTCCATGTCTACCCTGGTTATTGGATACTTTTTCATCTACAGAACATCCCACAAAGCTTCCATAAGAGTTAATGTGAAGAACATTGGTACCAATCCAAATCTTTGGACAGTTGAGTGGGTAGGTCACTCAGGCTTGTCCTGGCTTCAGCTCTTTATATCAATGGAAAATTGGTTCAGTCTGTAAAGGGTACCTGATGCATTACTCATTCTTTTGGGAGGCAATTATCTTGTTTACATTCCTAACTGCATCCTCCTCAGTAAAACTTTGGCTGATCTAAGCATGTTGCACTAGAAGTTCTCTGATAATATAATTGCATGGTCATCTATTCTACTAAGACTAATATGGTCTGGAGCTCATAAACATACAGCAATTGAAATCACTCATCAGCTTTTAAACCACAGAATAGCAAGAGCTTCCAAACATTTGGAGTTTTCCTTTACTGACTATCCCAATTACAACAAACTTGACCCTGATTTCTATAGTTCAGATGGGATACAGTTGAATGACATGGGGTGGGATTTGTTTCACTTACAGTTTGCAATGCACATACAGAATATGAAATAATAGCACCTTAGCCTTGTTACCAAAACAAAACAAGACAAAAAACAAAAAAAAAATGCTCACATCAAGGTTTAGACAGTGTGTGTGTGTGTCTGTGTGTGTGTGTGGGTGTGTGTGTGTGTGTGTGTGTGTGTGTGTGTGTGTGTGTGTGTGTGTGTGTGTGTGTGTGTGGAGCGGGGGGCAGCATGGGTAATGGGTACATGCTGGCGGACAAAGGAAGTTACAGCCTCTTTTCCCTTTTCATCCTTGCATTCTACTTTTCCAAATCTCAGATACTTGTTATATTAAATTAAAGGTAGAGATTATGGGCAGGCTATGTCAGGAGACATATTGCAGCCTAGGAGTCTGTTGGGAGGAGCTAGCTGGAACAGGTGGGTGTACGCCAACTGGAATTATTTGAAATGTTGCTGTTTGTTATTTGAATAATACATGATTATCAAGCAAATTATTGTTTAATTGATGTATTGCTTAAATAGTAAATCATTTTCAACAAGTGATTGTTTAATTGATGTATTGCTTACTTTGTTAAATGCTCACAATTGCAGATATGACTTCTTTGGTCTTTATTTGGGCATTGGGTAGTCTTTTAATAATAATTCAAGATTACCCTGTATTAATGACCTTTTGCTCACTTGATCATGAAATTAGGTAAGGAAATGATCTGTTGGTTATTAAAACATAAAGGGATACCAAGCTATCAAAAAAGCCAAAAAGTGACTGGAAGAGTCTGCAACTGGATATATAATAATAGTTTAACAACTAACACAAGTAAAACAGCAATTGTGATACTAAGGACGTTAAAGAGGTAAAAGAACACTCCTCTGTTATTTCCTTGACCCTTTAAGTAATGGGTAAAACTATGCCTTTATACATGTAATATCCAGTAAGGTATGGGAGTATTGTTAATGTCATGAACTGTTCATTCTTACAAATGCAATTGTCACTAAAACTCACTGTTACATATTTTAAGTGATTTTGCAAAAGATGTTTTCTTCATTAAGGATGCCTGTATATCACAAACACATAACCAACTGATCATTAAAGAAGAAAGATTAGGTCCATCTGTTGAAAAACTTTAGAAAAGTTTGGAAATGGATATTGCAAATGCACGCACATACACACACACACACACACACACACACACACACACACACACACACACACACACACACACACACACACACACACACACACTCACATGCACAGATGTAACTTTCCTCAGCTTCACTTATATCCCTACAAAGACACAGACATGCATGCACAAACACGCAGGCACACACACACGTACATGCACTCACATCCATACATATAGACACACATGTTCTTGCGCAAAGACAGACACAACATACACGCACACATTTACATTTACTCAATATAGGTGTATGGGTTCATCGGTAAGTACTAGACTGGCTGCTTTGTAGGCTATTTTAAGCCTATCCAATTCCCTACCAAAGCTGAGAAACAAGCAGTGCACCTCATATCTCTGAGATAAACACCTTAACCATCATACTAACTCCCAACCCCAAATAAGTAAAGGACCCCTACTCTTTTTGATAGGTGCTGTGGGATCTTTTATATCCACCGCAGCTACCACCAGCTCAAGCAGATGAGACCTCATTTTAAAGGTTCATCTGAAGGTAGACACACTCAGCAGTGCATCATCCCCATTATGCTGCGCTATGATGTCAACAATCAATCTGCCTGGTGTAGGAATAGAACCCACAGCATTCTGCAACAAAGGCAAATGCACTACCTGTTGTGCCACTGACACCTTTACTTATGTGCCTACACACACACACACACACACACACACACACACACACACACACACACACACACACACACACACACACACACACACACACACACACACACACACACACACACACACACACACCTTAACGCTATCTTTTCTCCTAGAGTAAAATTTAACTCAGGCAAGTGTTGAATCTCTCAGCCAAGTTAATCAGGAACTGAGGACAGGGAAGATCATATGGTTAATTATCATTAGCTCATCCCCCAAAACTGCTACATTAGATTGTGGCTTCGTCAGTGAGACCTCTGTCTATGTCAACATCCCCCATAACTGGAAAACTACAGCAAGATCATGGCCTTTGGCTCAGAAAGCCTTATAAGGGTATACAAACCTTCCAAGATAAGACTTCTAATCCATTGTCAGCCTTTCTGAATTCCAGGGCATGATTTTATTAAGCATAATCTTGACTCACATTGTTGGACTTTATTTTTTATGTACATGTAAATTATATGTGCATATACTTATGTTTATATATTAATCAATAAGGTAAAAGAAGATTGACACTGGCATGAACTCCTCACCCTTAGAAATATTGTTGTCCCATTTTTTTAAATTGTTTTCAGGAGTGATCCATCCCTTTGTACTCTGTAGTGCAGAGTACTTCACAACTACAGCCTGTTTGCTTGTATACTGATTACAAGATTCCTGCACTTACAGAAATGGAAGTACTCCTAGGTTACCCAAACTAGGACTTAGTATAATCCATCATATCCAAATATAGTTTTTAAGCTACAAACATCAAATTTGCAATCTTCATGCTGCCAGTAGGTATTGCATAGAAAAGTAAAGAAAGGTATGAAATCTATTAAAGCTTGGGTTTCAGAAAAAGATGTTGGTCAGGATTCAATAAACTACATTTAGGCAGACCCTACATGGATTGTATTCTCATACATGGTACTGCTCATCGCATGACATTGTGCAGCCTCGTGTCATGAATATTAATGATGTGTTGCAAGAGTAAACAAGGTTTAGTGGCTGGCACCAGTGTTACTGGTGCAGACCCTATGCCCTAAATGTGTATCATTCCACAGAACCTTTTAAGGCCAGTAATATGGTCAAACACTAAACTAATGAGGAG
Organism: Protopterus annectens; assembly: GCF_019279795.1. Classification (NCBI taxonomy): domain Eukaryota; kingdom Metazoa; phylum Chordata; order Ceratodontiformes; family Protopteridae; genus Protopterus; species Protopterus annectens. The sequence continues at coordinate 1,234,685,276 of NC_056733.1, read as the reverse complement.
ACAGAGGGTAATCATGCATTTTCTTAAGGATATGAAGTATGGAAGAGAAATGTATGTCATTATATACTGACTTCAGTCTTCAGTGATTTCACAATAATCCACACATTATACATGAAATAGACCAAAAATATGATGCAAATATCTGGACATTCTGCAAAACTGAAGGCAGCCTGCTTTTTGTTTTAATTTCTTTTTTTTTTTTTTTTTTGGCTAACGTTTGTGCAATGTGCCACTAGGGATAAACATGTTTGGCTATGCTCACCTGGTTTGCGTGAACCAGCACTGCACAAGTGAGAACCTTAAAATAACTATTAAGATAGCAGATATCTTCTCACTAATCCTGTGGCAGCAGGTTGAGTGCAGATGGTCCAGGGTGTGCAAATTTTGTTTTACTGTAGTGAGATTGCAGATTACAGGAATGAAGTGCAACATACACAACTGTTTTCTCAACCTTCTTGTGTTACAACAGCTGTGCGTGTAGGAGAACCATATATGTAGTACATTTGACTAGCACATTTACACAAGTGCATGTGTATCTAATAATCCAGAAATTCAATTGTTTGGCACTGATGTGCATTGCTAACTATCACACAATCACTGTTCCCACCAGTGAGCACCCTTGCCTACCGTGTTTGGGCAATGGTAAGCAAGTGAAATGTTTTCAAATGTGGCAAAACTAAAATGTGAGCACTCTCATCAAGCATGAGACATGCAGTAGGTGGGAAAATAGCAGCGTAAACAATGCAATAGGTGAGAAATGCTCATTATACATTGAGCATGAACTATGACAGGCATGTCATGAGTTGCTCAAGAGGATGTGTGCTTTCTGGAGCAGTGTTGGGTGTATAGGAGTCCCAAATGTTTATAGGACTACTAGTTAAGCAGCATGGGACTATCCAGGCTCAGAATATACTGTAAATCTGAAGCCTCCTGCTCATTTAAACCTGGTCAATGCATCGCATTAAGCCTAAGTTGCCAGACCAACTCTCTTTCTTCAAGTAGCAGAGGCCATGCCCCACCTTAGTCACAAACTTTAAGGGCTTCTAATGCAAAATATTTAAAAATATGATTCCCATATTCAACACAATGTTAAGACAGAGCATTTATGTCCTTCTTAATTTTAATATCCCTCAAGTGCTCATAAATACGGCTCCTAAATTTTCTTTCTGTTTTCCCAATATAGAAACATGTGCAAGACATACACAAAGCACAATACATCACTTTCTCTGTATTACATGTAAACTTACCAGCTGGTTTAAATTGATAACCATTAATTGCAATTTCATCTCTCTCCAAAATGTGCACACAACAGGAACAAAAATCACGTATTCATCCATCCATCTACAACGGACCAAATATTTTTCTCAAAACAATCCTTTAAATTATTACCCCTCTGTTAAATAATAACTGGTCCATTACTAACTTTACCCCTAATCTCCTGTCATTTTTCAACATCTGTCTGTTCTTCGCCAATACATCATTTACTTTCCTACTTGAGGTATTAAATGTAGAAATTAAGGCACTTTATATTTATTTATATCACTATTATAGTCAATCTCTCCATTCCTTGATGTGGGATTAGATATCTCTAATCATGGTCCCAATATTCAGGGTACCTTGTCATCGTGTCACCAACCCGGAAAATATTACCCAGAATCAGCTTATAGAACCACCTTTCCCTTTTATTCACAACTTCAAGCATAAGCTTGTTAATCAACCTGGGGGGGTAACCATGCCTTAAAAAAATACCCTTCAATACATCACATTCATCCAGAAATAAATCAAATGTTGACACCATGCTGCCTGCATGTACAAATTGTCCCTTTAGGCCAGCACATTTCTGTTTAAATGGGTGGGCACTGGAAAATTGAAGAAATCTGCTTGATTCGGTTTCTTTTCTAAATATTGAAGAAATAAACCTTACATTAACCTGATCCTTACAAAGCAAAACATCCAAAAATGAGATCCTCTCCTCATTCACTCAGTGGGTGAACTTCAGAAAATGCATTGTCCCATTAATATATTCTAAAAATAATTCAATCTCATCTTTTCAGTCTTCCCATAAAAGAAATAAATCATTCAAAAAGCTTGTGTATAGTCAACAGTACTGAAAAAAAATCTAGAATCAAATATAGCTTCTCCCATTAAACATTACAATATTGGCATACAGTCCCCCACATGGTGAACCCATTCCAACATCCTCCTTTTGTGGAAAGAATTCCTTCTCAAAAAGGATAAAATTATTCATCAAGACCATTTCCAACAGGTGTTCATACAAATAAATCTCCAATTGTGGAACCCCTTTAGCAAACACATAACCCTTCAATATTTAATATCAAGAAATATTAACAGTGGATGTGTGATGGAACCTCTAGCATTCACTATTGGACATATGGGGATTGTTCAATGTTTTTATGCAATTTGGGAAGCCCAAAAATAGTAGGGGTAATGGGGTAGTGAACTGATAAATGTTAAGTTCGCTCAATGAAATACTGCCCTCATTAGTATATAAGCCACATTCAACTGATTCAAAGAACTGGGCTCATAAGTTGTGCCAGTAAGAATCACCCTCATGTACACAACATAATCACACCTATCCATTATTACAAGGCCTCCCCCTTTTTGGGCTTCATAAGTCTGATGGATTATTACCTCACACTTTTTAAAGTTATCCTTTCAGACTGGTTAACATAAATAAATGCGGGTAAATTATACACATGAATTAAAGGTGCTAGGAATTGCTAAAAGGTTAGTAACACTATGCACATTATGAAACATAATTTCAAAACTGAGTTTCCTAACATATTGTTTCTAATCAATTAAAGTATTAGACACATCCATAGACCTACTTGGAATGAAGGTGAACCTTTTGCAAACAAATCACAGCAGCTTCTAGCATCAGAAACTGAAGAAAAATTAAGCACTTTAAAATCAGGGTCAGTATTGTAACAAATTGAAACAGGTTGTAAAACAACATTATTACTAACCCTTTATCAGTTCCTAGCACCTTTAATCCTCCATTACTTCCTTCACTGAAACTGTTTGAAAACCTATGTCAGATTGACATACAGAATATTCATGTGTAGAATTTACCAGCATTTATTAATGATAACCAGTCTGAAAGGATGAGTTTAAAAAGTGTGAGATATAATGATTCCATCAGAATTATGAAGCCTGATAAAGGGGGTGGGCTTGTAATAATGGATAGGTGTGATTATGTTGTGAAAATGAGGGTGATTCTTACTGGCACAGCTTATGAGCACAGTTCGTTGAATCAGTTGAATTAGGCATATAGACTAATTAAGGGTGCGTTGAATGATCTTTTTATTGAGGGCAGTATTTCATTGAGTGAACTTCACTATTTATCAGATCACTCCTCCATTACCACTACTATTTTTGGGCTTCCCAAACTGCATAAAAGCATTGAAAAATCCCCCCATGCATCCAATAGTGGATGCTAGAGGTTCCATCACACATCCACTGGTGAAATTTCTTGATGCTAAGTTGAAGTGTCATGTGATGGCAGAGCCCTTCATTTCTAAGGACTCATGGGCATTTTTGGATAAATTGGATCAAGTGGCATATAAGCATGAATATATTTTTATAACGGTCAACATAAAGGATTTATATTCGGTCATCCCACATAGACTTGGGGTGGAGCGGTTTTGTGACTACCTGTTTGCTAAAGGGGTCTCACAATTGGAGATTAATTTATATAAACACCTGCTGGAAATGGTCGTGATGAATAATTTTATCCTTTTTGAGAAGGAATTGTTTCTACAAAAGGAGGGTGTTGCAATGGATTCAGCATGTGGGGACTGTATGCTAATATTGTAATGCTTCAATGGGAGAAGCTATATTTGTTTGATTCTAGATTTTTTTCAGTACTGTCATCTATACACAAGATTTTTGGATGATTTATTTATTTTATTGGAAGGCCCAAAAGATAAGATCTAATTATTTTTAGAATATATTAATGAGAAAACAAATTTTTTGAAGTTCACCCACTGTGTGAATGAGTAGAGGATCTCATTTTTGGATGTTTTGCTTTGTAAGGATCAGGTTAATGCTAGGTTTATTTCTTCAATCTTTAGGAGAGAAACCTACTCAGACAGTTTTCTTCACTTTTCCAGTGCCCATCCATTTAACCAGAAGCAGGCTGTCCTAAAGGGACAATTTGTATGTGCAGCCAAAATGGTGTCTACATTTGATTTATTTCTGGTTGAATGTGATGTATTGAATGATATGTTTTTAAGGCATGGTTACCCCCCCCCCCAAGGTCGTTTAACGAGCTTATGCTTGAAGTTGTGAATAAAAGGAAAAGGGGATCTATAAGCCCATTTTGGGTAATGTTGTTTCCTGGGTGGGTGACACAGGACCCCGCGGTACCCTGAATACTGGGTCCATGATTAGAGATATTCGATCTGATAATCCCACATCATGGAATGTGGGCAGTGACTGTAATAGTGATATAAATAAATATAAAAGTGCCTTCATTTCTACATTTAATAGCTCAAGTAGGAAAATAAATGATGTCTTGATGAAGAATGGGCAGGTGTTGAAATATGACAGGGAGATTAAGGGTAAAATTTGTGATGGACCAGTTGCTATTTATCACAGGGGTAATAATTTAAAGGATTGATTTGAGAAACATATTGCGTCCGTTGTAGATGGACAGATGAAGAAATGTGTTTTTTGTTCCTAATGTGTGCACATTTTGGGGACAGGCAAAATTACAATTAATGGTTATAAATTTAAACCAGCTGGTAGGTTTACATGTAATACAAAGAAAGTGGTGTATTGTGCTTTGTGTATGCCTTATGCATGTTTCTATATTGGGAAAACAGAAAGAAAATTTAGGAGCCATATTTTTGAGCACTTGAGGGGTATTAAAATTAAGAAGGACACAAATGCTCTGTCTTAACATTGTGCTGAATATGAGAATCATATTTTTTAAATTTTTTGCGTTATAAAAATATATTCATCCTTATATGGCACTTGATCTAAATTATCCAAAATTGCCCATGAATCCTTACAAATGAAGGGCTCTGCCATCACATAACCCTTCAACTTAATATCAAGAAATGTTAACAGTGGATGTGTGATGGAACCTCTAGCATCCACTATTGGACATATGGGGGTTGTGCAATGTTTTTATGCAATTTGGGAAGCCCAAAAATAGTAGGGGTAATGGGGTAGTGAGCCGATAAATGTTAAGTTCGCTCAATGAAATACTGCCCTCAATAAAGAGATCATTCAACATACCCCTAATTAGTATATAAGCCATGTTCAACTGATTCAAAGAACTGGGCTCATAAGTTGTGCCAGTAAGAATCACCCTCATGTTCACAACATAATCACACCTATCCATTATTACAAGCCCTCCCCCTTTTTGGGCTTCATAATTCTGATGGATTATTATCTCACACTTTTTAAATTAATCCTTTCAGACTGGTTAACATAACTAAATGCGGGTAAATTATACACATGGTGCTAGGAATTGCTAAAAGGTTAGTAACACTATGCACATTATGAAACATAATTTCAAAACTGAGTTTCCTAACATATTGTTTCTAATCATAGACCTACATGGAATGAAGGTGAACTTTTTGCAAACAAATCACAACAGCTTCTAGCATCAGAAACTGAATAAAAATTAAGCACTTTAAAATCAAGGTCACTATTGTAACAAATTGAAACATGTTGTAAAACAACATTATTACTAACCCTTTATCAGTTCCTAGCACCTTTAATCCTCCATTACTTCCTTCACTGAAACTGTTTGAAAACTTATGTCAGATTGACATACAGAATATTCATGTGTATAATTTACCAGCATTTATTAATGTTAACCAGTCTGAAAGGATGAGATATAATGATTAAAATAGAATTATGAAGCCTGATAAAGGTGCAGGGCTTGTAATAATGGATAGGTGCGATTATGTTGTGAAAATGAGGGTGATTCTTACTGGCACAGCTTATGAGCGCAGTTCATTAAATCAGTTGAATGGGGCTTATAGACTAATTAAGGTTGCGTTGAATTATCTTTTTATTGAGGGCAATATTTCATTGAGTGAACTTCACTATTTATCAGTTCACTCCCCCATTATCAGTACTATTTTTTGGGCTTCCCAAATTGCATAAAAGCATTGAACAATCCCCCCATGCATCCAATAGTGGATGCTAGAAGTTCCATCACACATCCACTGGTGAAATTTCTTGATGCTAAGTTGAAGTGTCATGTGATGGCAGAGCCCTTCATTTCTAAGGACTCATGGGCATTTTTGGATAAATTGGATCAAGTGGCATATAAGCATGAATATATTTTTATAACGGTCGACAATAAAGGATTTATATTCGGTCATCCCACATAGACTTGAGGTGGAGTGATTTTGTGACTACCTGTTTGCTAAAGGGGTCCCACAATTGGAGATTAATTTATATAAACACCTTTTGGAAATGGTTGTGATGAATAGTTTTATCCTTTTTGAGAAGGAATTGTTTCTACAAAAGGAGGGTGTTGCAATGGATTCAGCATGTGGGGACTGTATGCTAATATTGTAATGCTTCAATGGGAGAAGCTATATTTGTTTGATTCTAGATTTTTTTCAGTACTGTCATCTATACACAAGATTTTTGGATGATTTATTTATTTTATTGGAATGCCCAAAAGATAAGATCAAATTATTTTTAGAATATATTAATGGGAAAACAAATTTTCTGAAGTTCACCCACTGTGTGAATGAGGAGAGGATCTCATTTTTGGATGTTCTGCTTTGTAAGGATCAGGTTAATGCTAGATTTATTTCTTCAGTCTTTAGGAGAGAAACCTACTCAGACAGTTTTCTTCACTTTTCCAGTGCCCACCCATTTAACCAGTAGCTGGCTGTCCTAAAGGGACAATTTGTATGTGCAGCCAAAATGGTGTCTACATTTGATTTATTTCTGGTTGAATGTGATGTATTGAATGGTATGTTTTTAAGGCATGGTTACCCCCCCCCCCCCAAGGTTGGTTAACGAGCTGGTGCTTGAAGTTGTTAATAAAAGGGAAAGGGGACCTATAAGCCCATTCTGGGTAATGTTGTTCCCTGGGTGGGTGACACATGACCCCGAGGTACCCTGAATACTGGGTCCATGATTAGAGATATTCGATCTGATAATCCCACATCATGGAATGTGGGCAGTGACTGTAATAGTGATATAAATAAATATAAAAGTGCCTTCATTTCTACATTTAATAGCTCAAGTAGGAAAATAAATGATGTCTTGATGAAGAATGGGCAGGTGTTGAAATATGACAGGGAGATTAGGGGTTAAATTAGTGATGGACCAGTTACTATTTATCGCAGGGGTAATAATTTAAAGGATTGATTTGAGAAACATATTGCATCCGTTGTAGATGGACAGATGAAGAAATGTGTTTTTTGTTCCTAATGTGTGCTCATTTGGGGACAGGTGAAATTACAATTAATGGTTATAAATTTAAACCAGCATCTAATACAGAGAAAGTGGTGTATTGTGCTTTGTGTATGCCTTATACATGTTTCTATATTGGGAAAAGATAAAGAAAATTTAGGAGCCATATTTATGAGCACTTGAGGGGTATTAAAATTAAGGACACAAGTGCTCTGTCTAAACAGTGCATTTAATCTGAGAAATATTTTTTTTAAATTGTTTGTATTTAAATCCCTTAAAGTTGGTGTCAGAGGTGGGGCATGCCCTCTGCTAATTGGAATAAAGATAATTGTTGTGGCAGTTTAGGATTAATGTAATGCATTGGCCAGGTTTAATTAAGCAGGCTTCTTTCACTAGTGTTTTAAATCTTAAAGCTTTGGTAAGATAATTTTTTTTGGGGGGAGAACTTGTTTTCTTTATACATAGATACATATATTTTATATATTTATATATCTTTATATAACACTTGTTTATTTATTTGTTTTAGCTGTATTTGTATATATATAAATATAGGTGATGTATATTCTTATACCTTGAAAGTATTATAAGGTTTTATATATATTTTTTTGCTTTTAAGGCTCTGTAAATGTGACCTACTATTCTTGATTTACACATGTTGGACAAGAAGATTTTGTGTTGCTTTATTTTTTTATTTCGTGTTACTGCTTTGTATAAAAAGGAAGTTATGCTGTGCGAATTTATCTGATGACGTTTCCTCATGGTGAAGAGACAAAAGCGTTTATCTTTTGTGTTAATAAATTTGTGGTTCTACTTAGAAGAATAATTTTACGGCTTGCAGTGCTTCTATTACCTGTTTACTGCAATTTGATGTTTTATTCAGGCATTTCCATGGTCCGGTGTTTGCAACTACACTGAGCACAGTGTTAAAGGGCATGATCAGCAGATCCAGATCAATCTTCAATACGTACCAGCAATTTTGATCTGAAATGCTATAGTGCTCAATGTGTGGCAAAAACTGTAGCAACCACTTGCTGCAGCTAAATTGTAAAGAACTTTTATTTATTATTGATTGACTGATTGATTGATTGATTGATTGATTGATTGATTGATTGATTGATTGATTTTCAGCTGCTTGAAATGGGAGCCAGATCAGGAAATTTGCCAGGTGCAAAAATAGCTTGCTGCATCTCTGATCAGAGCTAATGAGAAACTGAAAAAAATTTAGAAAATTTGCATTGAAATCAAACAGAAAGTATACACGTGCTACAGATAAGTTGTAAAATAACTGATTGAAAAGTTAAGGCTGATACTGTGTTGCACTTCTAATAAGGGATATAGAAAAAGGGACATGACTTGCAGTTTTTGGTAACTATACTAGAAAAAATGTATCCTGTATGCATAAATTTGCTTTTAGTGAAACACAATTTCATATATTAAAATATATTTTAAGTAACTCAGAACTAATACTGACATTTTAAACAATTCTAAAACTTGTATTTTGCATAATAAGTGACACATGGAAAAATACTTGTGCCCCACTGAATTTATCTAAATGACAAAGCTATACTACAATTTCATTAATACAATAAAAACTGCCAAATTTTCAGCTGAATGCTTCTAAGGAAATGCAGTATTTTGTGCCACTGTGAATTTATAAAACATTGTTTTTCTTCCTTTACTTTTTTTTGTCTTTGCACAGTAGTAAATATATCACAGTAGTGAGCACTGCAGTTTTTACTTTGAATATTTATTTCAGTAGTGCAGTGTACTAGTGAAATATAATTTAATAATGACATCTGACCGGGGACTTAAACATTAACAGTTTCCATTCTCTTATATGTGCTGGACCTGGAGATTAGTCGCTTGCATAATTTGAAACCCACCCCCAAATACAGCCAGATGTTAATAAAATCCATTCAGATGGTATATAAAACTATTTTGTGCATTCATAACAGCATCTAAACAGACTGGCAACACTTGTGATCGATTCATTTATTTCATTTTGGGAAATGAATTGTACTGTGAACCCCAGAGTAACTTTTATTGGTCATTGTGGTTTGTAATGCTTTTTTGTATTTGTTTACATGACCCCCCCATACTCACACACACACACACACACACACACACACACACACACACACACACACACACACACACATGCACATACATATTGCCCCAGCAAAAAAACCATTTTGTACCAGATCAAAGAAAAAAAATCTCAGTTTAATGTACATCTTCTCAAGGTGTAATAAATGTGCAGTTTATGACAAAAGAGGACTATACTGGCATGCAGTTGATAAAAATACAGATAAAAAGAAACAATGCAGCTTAAAATACAAAATATGTCCTTCAAAACCAGTGTTTGAAAAAAAGCTGAATTGCACAGAATGTGAATATAGTACATTTAAGAATAGGCATAAACTATGACAGTTGCTAATGCTCATGAGACCCTTAAAATTAATCATGTAGCCCTAGAATTACTGCATACTCTCTCCATAAACATACTCCATGACTGAACAAGTTTGCTTTTGATATGGTGTGCTTGTACTATCACTAATAGCCCACACGTGTCCAGTAGGTGTCAGCCAGTAAACAAACGCATAATAAATTTCTGCTAACTAGATGCATGCACTCAGAAAATATCTGTTAACTTTGAGCATCAGAACAAAACATCTGCAGTTTTCTCTCATCATGAAATATTGTTTTCGTTTTAATGTATCACTTTCATATTTCACTTGGTCATATTTCATCGGTTGACATTCACAATACAGCTAGATATTCTGCCATAGTGGTAGTATTTAATTGAAATCCTCACCATTTATCAAAGTATAGTATAGAATGAACTCAACAGCATGTTTTCTGCACACCATTCAAAACTACAGGCATTTGCCTGGCAGCGTACATTTTATAGGTATAATTTTTGTTGTGCAGTAAGCAAAGAAGTTTCAATATGTGTTACCATAAAAGTGAGCAGCGAAGGATTGCCATGTAAATTGAATGATGTACTCAGTGCTTTCACTTTTCAGACATAATTTCCTCTTCTCTACTGCTAAGAACAAATGCAGATACATAAGACTAAAAATAGGGAGGGTAGACTTTGGGCTTTGAGCTTATTTGCAGTTCTCCCGAGTTTTTGTCATGTCTGCCTGATTATCTGCAAATGCTGTGTCTCATTGGTCTATTTGTGTGGAACACCTTTTGGCAATTAGATTCATGGAATTATGTTTATGAATTTAAACAATTTACACAGTTTTACACTATGCTGATTGTTAAACAGCATCATGTACTCTGAAATGTTAGGCACAGCTCCATTCTTGTTGATTGCAACGCAAGAAAGCTGGAACAGCTCATTCTGATTGACTAGAAAATATTATCCGCTGATGTGGGTCTTGAATGGATTTGCTAACATTCAATTATTTATGATTTCAGGTATATAGCATCATGACATTAAGGTACAGATTAAACAGGAGGAGGTGAGCCTTCAGACTCAACTGGTGAGGGGGGATCCTTTCTGTTGCCCCCTCCCTTTGTTTCTATAACTATGACACTGCATGGCAGGTCTCGTCCCACTGTAGTTTAACTAAAGCGTGACACTTACTGAGTATAAGAAGCAGTGTTGCTGAGCTATTTGAAAGACACACAGTGGTTTCCTCCACAGGCACAGAGAGTCACTAAAGCTTGTGAGGGGTTAGCATGCTTTGGAGCTAAGAATGATCACCTCTGCTCTGTTTTTCACACTGGTTGGAGGCATTGTTTCCTCAGTAGTTAATTTTCATATGGGACTGGTTTTCACGTGTGGTCGTGGTATGTAAGCTATCTGGTGGCATCATTTACATAGCTCAGGCTGTCAGGATATGGGCATGAAGCTAAGGGGAAACATTCTGGGTTAACTCTGTGCCCTTGGAGAAGGATGCATTCCTTTCAGCTTTTCTGTTAATGAAGAGATGTTTTACTGACTGCTGATTTGTGGGTAGGGGATCAGGGCATACCAACATTGATTTTACTGCTTCTTACTTTGGTTTGCTGTGGCTGTGGGCATATTTGTGTGTTCGGGGTGATTACAGTTAACAAAGACTAAATAGCAGGTGATCTCCACAGGAGCATAAAGTTGGTTCCGGGGCACAGCTGATAAGTGCAAGGGGCACCTGGCATGCCATTTTTCTGTATGGGGGCTGGGCTTGGATTGCCACTTCTAATATATGTACTAACAGCAGGTTAAAGGACATTGTAAAGCCAGAAGTGTATAAACTGTAAATACAGTTTCTCCATCTTGATTTTTGTATGTTCAGTTACAGGTAGACTCTAGGTTTAATTTTGTGCAGACAGTGATAGTACATGTAGCATATTTTGGCAAAGCGCATCTTGCCTCTCTTTCTATGTTAAAAATAATAAACTGTTGCATAAAAGAATATTGCAGGCCAATTCTAATACTAGGGAAAAATAACATGGTGCAGTTTATAAACACATTGCAGAGTTGTATCCAAGCACATTTATACTCTATTTGTCACTGCTGATTCATGTGAATAAACACAGATGAATATTATAATGAATAATCAGCTTCTCTTGTTTTTTGTCATTCGGGTCATATCTGTAAGATAATTATGGAGACGTTAAGGGGAGAGTCATGGTGTTAATGTCTGCCTCACAGATGTTCAATTTGTTAAGGCAAAGTGATTCATTTGTTTTTCTTTTGCAGATTGTGGTGGTATGGAATTTCAGTGTGCATCGGTTGGTGATCTGAAGGATGGGAGATTGAAAGGTGATGGAAGCTGTTTCAATGGAGTCTTAATTGTGTGTGTGGTGCACAAGGCCATTAGAGATGGGTGAGCACTGAGTGAGCAGTGGTCAGTGCCCTCCCAACATGTTTATAAAAGGTAATGGATTCTTTTTGTAGGGACTTTATTAGTTGGAATTGTGCACAATGGGGTTGCAGAGGGTGGTATGTTTGTATCAAGGTAATGCAGGGCTGGCGCTGTGTTTGGGGACTTTCGTGTTGCAGGTGGGGCAGAATCCTAGCTATCATAGGAGCATAAGAAACATTGAGGTTAATGGTTTTAAGGTTTTGTTGTAGGTTAGCCAATTTCAATTTCTTATTCTGCATACGGTTCCTTCTGTCCATCAAGGGACATGGGGTGAAGTCCTGGGGTGAATTTATAGTCATTAATGCAGCTCAGTAAAAGGATAGATAGATGAGGTGTGGTTACCATTTCATTTGGGGCTTTCAGGTAGATGCGTTATTGAGGTTGTGTGACAGTCAGTTTAAGAGGGTTGCTTGCACAGCAGTTAATAATTTGGTAGCCTACCATTTGGTGGCCTTTGGATTACTTTACTAGGGTTAGACCTTGTGGCAGATGAATAGAGTTGGTTGTGGGCATATGACACATACCATAAACGTGGATGAAAAGTAGATTGTTCAGTTATAGTAAGGCAGGGTGAATGGAGCACATTTAGGTCACAAGTAATTCCTCTTCAGGTACAATAAGGCATGTTTACAGTTACTGCAGTGGGGTAGTGGGTGGTAAGGGAAGTTAATTGAGGAAGGGTACAATTGTGTTGGGGATTGTTTAAGGGGAGTGTGGGATTCCCACAAAAGGGTTAGAGTCACAATAGTCATAAGATCATAGGAAGTTATTAGGCTAATGGGTCCAGGGCTCTTCCAAGCCAGCAAGTTCAGCCCTTGCTTTCAAATGGGTGGAGCTCTTGAGGTGAATTTAGTTACCCATCCAGTTGCCTAAACAGTGTTCATGAAGGGTTGGTATAGTGTTCTGTCAGACAGGAAGTTGAGGTCTGGTCTTATGGTGGTATCATTAGGGACATTTGTTCCTCAAGCAGAAACTGGTGATGTCACCTACCAGGTTAAGGTTTTCGGAAGTAGCATTTGAATTATTTTTGCTGATGCCTTGAGTGGGGATTGGATAGATGGAAGGTTGGAAGGTTCGGGTTAATGGTCTAGGGTTTTGTAGGCTAGCCAAGTTTGATAGTTATTTCCACATAGTGCTATTATTGTCCTTCACGGGATCTGGGTAGGCCTCTAGGGGGAATTTCGTCACTCATCCAGTTTGTTTGGTCATGGGTTAAGGAGGTGTTTGTGATTCTTATATATGTAAGGCAGTGTTGTGCCAAAAATTATTATTATTTTTTTTGTTTTTTTTTTGAGTTATGGGCTATGGAAGTTTCATGTCAGCCAGTTTAAATGGGTTACTTTGATAGGGGTCAAAAAGTCCCTGCCCTAATTATTGGGTAACAAAGTTGTTGAGACACCTCATGGGATGAGTGAAGTGATGATTTCATTTATAGAAGAGACCTTCTGAGGCTGTGAATTTGTTTATTTCACATGTGTATCAGTTGTATCATGAATGTGGGTGTTAGGAAGAAACTTTATGGGGAATTTTTGGTTAAGACATCATTAAATTGCATGGGAGGTTTGCATTCAGTACCGTGAGCATTTCATACAGTTGATGGAAGAGCCATGTCTTTGGTTGTGCATAATGTCATTAAATATTGATTTTTGCGAGTGTGAATATTTACAGTTTTTTTCTTTACAGATCACACAGCAGGCATTATTTGGTGGTTTGAAGGAATGTGCACTTGACACAGCTGAGAGAGGATGCTGAGGAATGTCTTGGCAGATGAAGCTTTGGGAAGGAGATCATGGATTTCCAGCAGTGCGGCTGTATATGGTGTGGTTTGTTTTTTTATTGTTGTGTTTCTTTCCCCAGACTTAAGGTAACGTCTGTCTTGGGTGTTGTTTTGTTATCTTATTTGTGGGGGAAGCATCAGGGTTAAATTTTACACTGTCTTATTGGTAGTTGGGGGTCTTCCGTGAAGTGGGTCAGGTGGGCAGATTACCATGGTAGCATACCAAGTTATGGTTACTGTTGAAGGAGATATTAGGTGAGCCGAGACAAGTCAGATGATGGTTAGTATTACATGATTCCAGCAGGATGAAGGGGCTCGTTTATAGGGGAGTTTTTGGTAAAGGGGAGTTATTTTGGTTGGGATTAATGGGTTTCATTAAATAAGTGGTTCAGGCTAGTGAGCTAGGTGGTGCATTGGGTAGAAGGATTTAGTTTTCAGTTACTGTATTTTCGGGAGGTAGGGTTGGATTATTTTAAGATATTCTGGATGGTGAGGGCTAGTCACTGACTTGGTGTGTCTGGGGCCAGTGGGAATTTCAAGTTTTAGTGTACATTGTGTTTCGTTAGCTTTGCCTGGCTTGCTTTTATGGTTGTGGTGCATTTGGGGTCATACTGGTAAAGGCCTTGTATGGTGTAAGCAGCTTGGCTATATGGGCATTGGTGTGATGGCAGGATTGCTGTTACATTGGATTTTAAAAGTGATTTTATGTGGTTAGTACTTCATTGGGCAGTAGCAGGCTGAAATATGTTGTGAGGGTATGATATTACCTTTACACGTTTTCAAGTGCCAATGGGTTTGCGTTTGCTTGTCTGGTTGGGGTATAGATTTCGAGACTAATTACAAATTTTACTGGTACGGTAGCTGGGTAACAAGAGAATGGGTATATTAGGCTTTGAGTTTATGGTTGTTATTTTAGCATTGGAGAGGGATCAGTGTTTTTTTTTAATGGTTTAGGTAATGGAATAGTTTTGTTGGTGTGAGGGGAAATGTGAGGCGACAGCATGGATACAGTTTGGTTAGATGAGATTTGGTACACTGAATGATGTTTGGCTTTGTGCCTTTAATGGGGTTTGGGTGGTGGGGAAATTTGGTTGGTGAGAGGGGGAACAGTCTGGTTAGGCTGGTGAGTGGAGAAGAGAGGCAGGCTTGCTCTCTTCTGTTCCCCCTCTGGTATTGGATGTGCAATTCAGTAAGTTTGGATAGAAAGTGAGCAGTTGCTCTGTTGGATAAGTTAATAAGCAAGCAGAGCTGCTTATTTGGATGGTGGTGCAATTCAATAAATTGAAGGTGAGCAGTGTAATGCTGCCTTGTTAGTGCAAAGATAAGTGAGCAAGTGGGGGACGCTGCTTATCAAGGGTGAGTGGTTGCGCTACCCTTATGGTTATTATGTTTTCTTTCATGGATGTTATTATCACCTGTGTCATGTTTTGGTTGAAATTTATAATTTGTTAACAATTATGTTTATGGAAGTTTAATAAAGGTCATCAAATGTCATTCGGTGTTGGGTGTTTATTGAAATGGACCAGGACAAATGAGGTTTGGAACAGACCCTTTTGTCCTGGGACATCTTCAAGTGGGGCTAGATACAGAGATTAGCAGGAATTAAGAATAAGGGGAGGATAGGGTTAAATGGGATGAAGGGATGTTTAGGAGGAACTGAGGTAAGGGTAGGGAGGGGCTTAAAGGGTTTTGTCAAGTGTAACTGAGTTGAGTCACATTTTGGTGTGAATTTGCTACCCTCTCACCTGTCCCCTTTTTATTAGTGGGGTTGTGGTTATTTCCATAGTGGAGAAGAGGGGCAGGCTTGCCCTCTTCTGTTCCCCCTCTGGTGTTGGATGTGCAATTCAATAAATTGGGAAGGAAAGTGAGCAGTTGTTCTGTTGGATAACTTAATAAGCAAGCAGAGCTGCTTATTATGATGGTAGTGTAATTCAATAAATTGAAGGTGACCGGGGTAATGCTGCCTTGTAAGTGCAAGGATAAGTGAGCAAGTGGGGGACGCTGCTTATTAAGGGTGAGTGGTTATGCTGCCTTATGGTTATTATGTTTTCATTCATGGATGTTATTATCACCTGCGTCATGTTTTGGTTGAAATTTATAATTTGTTAACAATCATGTTTATGGAAGTTTAATAAAGGTCATCAAATGTCATTCGGTGTTGTGTGTTTATTGAAGTGGACCAGGGCAAATAGCTCTACCCATTATAGCAAGACATCAAAATTCCTTATTAAATTGAATTCCAGTATGAAATCTTAGCAAATTCACCATCACAGGTACAATGTCAGACTGTCTCACTGAGCATTTCCCTATCTATAGAACTACACATGTCATACACCCACTTAAACAGGAAATTAATAAATTGTAGAACAAAAGAAAAAAGCTGCTGAGGTAAGGCTCCAGAGTCTCTAAAAACTTTTTCAAAAAAAGGCGCAATGAAATCCAATACGTATGAAGTACTGATTTAATCTCACACAAGCGCTTTCACATCAAGCTTCAACAGGTGTATAAAGAACTAGATAAAAAACACCTTATATGACAATTCATCTATATCACATGACTTTCAATAATAAATATTTAAAAAGACATACCCTTTAATAAACTAAAAAATATATACACAAAATCTAACAATAAATATATATATATATAAACTATCAATGCATATGTGAATAAATATAAAGTTAGATATAAAACAGTGTGCTTAAATCACATATAAATACATATAATAAATACAATAAATAAAACATATTTTATTCATGTATTCACCTGCGTAAACACCTTTTTCTAAGCATAGGTTTCAAGGGGACTGTATCGTTGAGACCATGGCCACAGTTTGCCCTAAGCATCACAATCCATTTTGCTTCTATTTCTTCCATTTTGGCTCTAATGTCTCCTCCCCAAGAACTATTGTATGTCCTACTAACTACTAAAAATTGAAAACTATGACACTCTCCCACATCTAAAATATGCTTTGCTAATGCATTTGTGAGCGTACCTTTCCTAATATGATATACATGTTCTCTAATTCTTTCTTTTAATGTACGATCTGTCTTACCTATATAAAATTTATTACAGATTACACAATTAGCTAAATATATAACATGACAAGTGTCACATGTTGCACTAACCCTGATATCATAAATGTGTCCAGTATCAGTGTGTTTAAAATTTTTTTCTTTATTTATATATTTACAAAATGTGCAGTTACCACAAGGCCCTGTACCTACAACTTGATTCAGATACATTTCATCTCTAGGTGTACATAATCTTCTCTTCAAATTCTTTTTGTTCTTAAATGTGAATTGAGGTATCTTCCCTACTATTTTATTGATTTGATCATCTGTAATTAATATATTCCAGCGCTTATTGATTATATCTGTATATTTATTAACATCTCTAGAATAGGTAACACAAACATTTAAGTTAGATTCGTGTTTACATTCGTCTTTAGCCATTCTCTCTGAGAAATATGGTCTAGCTCTAGTATTTCTAAGACTTTTAACAACTGTAGCACTGTCAGTAACCAAGTCATGATCATAGCCTCTTGCTATTAGTTCACTACCTACTATACCTATTTGTTTCTTAAATTCATCTTCTCTATCACATAATCTCGAAACCCTATAAAATTGATTCTGGGCTACATTTTTGAATATATGCCTAGGATGCATGCTATCTCTACTTAAAAGTTTATTTGCATGACATTTCTTCCTATATAATCTAGTAGACAAAATATTCAGATCATCTTTTTCTATACAAACATCTAAAAAACTAATCACTTTATCAGAATAATTCAATGTAAATTTCAAAAATTGTGAGGTTTCATTAAGGTAAACAATAAATTCAGACAGCTCAGTATTATTGCCCTTCCATAAAATGAAAAGGTCGTCCACAAATCTTCTATAAAACATAACTAAATGCTTAAAAGGACCATTTAAAAGATATCTTGACTCCCAAACAGACATAACCGCATTGGCATAGCTGTTAGAACATGCACTACCCATCGCTACTCCATTTCTTTGCCAATATATATGATTTCTAAATATAAAAATATTGTTTTCAAGTACAATACTCATTAAACATTGCAATAAATAGATTCTATCTGAATCAAACACATTCTTCATTTGCATAAATGTTTTTAAATCTTGTAACCCCAAACCATTGGTAATTACAGTAAACAAAGAGACTACATCTAGTGTCACAAACATAAAATTGTCAGTTGATACATTTTCTTTAGTATATGCATACAAATCACTTAAAAAGTGTTCAGTATCCTTTAAAATGTATGCAGATGTGTCTATCAAAGGTCTCAATTTTTTCTCTAGAAAAATTTAAATAGGCTCTGTACTCCAGCCATTCCCAGAGATTATTGGTCTCATTGGCGGCCTACTGAAGTCTTTATGTAGCTTGGGTAGGCCTTGAATGATGGGAGTAATGGGATTACTAACTAAAAAATACTTACATAAATCTTCTGTTATAATATGCATTTCTGCCATGGTTTTTATTCTCTCAGTGACAGAACAAATCATTCGAGTAACTTGCACTTGTGTAATAATTTGATAAAAACTAACATCATTTAACATTTCATACATTAAATCATCATATAATTTAGACAGAAATGAATATATAGCCCTGAAGCAGTTAGAAAATGATTTTAGTCTGGTTATTAGGCCAGCAGATAAAGGAGGTCAAGTAGTCTTATTAGATAGGGTTACATATGATGATTTAATGTATGAAATGTTAAATGATGTTAGTTTTTATTAAATTATTACACAAGCGCAAGTTACTCGAATGATTTGTTCTGTCACTGAGAGAATAAAAACCATGGCAGAAACGCATATTATAATAGAAGATTTATGTAAGTATTTTTTAGTTAGAAATCCCATTACTCCCATCATTCAAGGCCTACCCAAGCTACATAAAGACTCCAGTAGGCCGCCAATGAGACCAATAGTCTCTGGGAATGGCTGGAGTACAGAGCCTATTTCAATTTTTCTAGAGAAAAATTTGAGACCTTTGATAGACACATCTGCATACATTTTAAAGGATACTGAACACTTTTTAAGTGATTTGTATGCATATACTAAAGAAAATGTATCAACTGACAATTGTATGTTTGTGACAAGTCTCTTTGTTTACTGTAATTCCCAATGGTTTGGGGTTACAAGATTTAAAAACATTTATGCAAATGAAGAATGTGTTTGATTCAGATAGAATCTATTTATTGCAATGTTTAATGAGTATTGTACTTGAAAACAATATTTTTATCTTTAGAAATCATATATATTGGCAAAGAAATGGAGTAGCGATGGGTAGTGCATGTTCTAACAGCTATACCAATGCAGTTATGTCTGTTTGGGAGTCAAGATATCTTTTAAATGGTCCTTTTAAACATTTAGTTATGTTTTATAAAAGATTTGTGGACGACCTTTTCATTTTATGGAAGGGCAATAATACTGAGCTGTCTGAATTTATTGTTTACCTTAATGAAACCTCACAATTTTTGAAATTTACATTGAATTATTCTGATAAAGTGATTAGTTTTTTAGATGTTTGTATAGAAAAAGATGATCTGAATATTTTGTCTACTAGATTATATAGGAAGAAATGTCATGCAAATAAACTTTTAAGTAGAGATAGCATGCATCCTTGGCATATATTCAAAAATGCAGCCCAGAATCATTTTTATAGGGTTTTGAGATTATGTGATAGAGAAGATGAATTTAAGAAACAAATGGGTATAGTAGGTAGTGAACTAATAGCAAGAGGCTATGATCATGACTTGGTTACTGACAGTGCTACAGTTGTTAAAAGTCTTAGAAATACTAGAGCTAGACCATATTTCTCGGAGAGAATGGCTAAAGACGAATGTAAACACGAATCTAATTTAAAAGTTTGTGTTACCTATTCTAGAGATGTTAATAAATATACAGATATAATCAATAAGCACTGGAATATATTAATTACAGATGATCAAATCAATAAAATAGTAGGGAAGATACCTCAATTCACATTTAAGAACAAAAAGAATTTGAAGAGAAGATTATGTACACCTAGAGATGAAATGTATCTGAATCAAGTTGTAGGTACAGGGCCTTGTGGTAACTGCACATTATGTAAATATATAAATAAAGAAAAACATTTTAAACACACTGATACTGGACACATTTATGATATCAGGGTTAGTGCAACATGTGACACTTGTCATGTTATATATTTAGCTAATTGTGTAATCTGTAATAAATTTTATATAGGTAAGACAGATCGTACATTAAAAGAAAGAATTAGAGAACATGTATATCATATTAGGAAAGGTATGCGCACAAATGCATTAGCAAAGCATATTTTAGATGTGGGAGAGAGTCATAGTTTTCAATTTTTAGTAGTTAGTAGGACATACAATAGTTCTAGGGGAGGAGACATTAGAGCCAAAAATGGAATAAATAGAAGCAAAATGGATTGTGATGCTTAGGGCAAACTATGGCCATGGTCTCAACGATACAGTCCCCTTGAAACCTATGCTTAGAAAAAGGTGTTTACGCAGGTGAATACATGAATAAAATATGTTTTATTTATTGTATTTATTATATGTATTTATATGTGATTTAAGCACACTGTTTTATATCTAACTTTATATTTATTCACATATGCATAGATAGTTTATATATATATTTATTGTTAGATTTTGTGTATATATTTTTTAGTTTATTAAAGGGTATGTCTTTTTAAATATTTATTATTGAAAGTCATGTGATATAGATGAATTGTCATATAAGGTGTTTTTTATCTAGTTCTTTATACACCTGATGAAGCTTGATGTGAAAGCGCTTGTGTGAGATTAAATCAGTACTGCATACGTATTGGATTTCATTGTGTCTTTTTTTGAAAACGTTTTTAGAGACTCTGGAGCCTTACCTCAGCAGCTTTTTTCTTTTGTTCTACAATTTCGTGTTTTTTCTGCAGAGGTATTTGGTGTTTGCTGGGCTTGTTTTCATTGCATAGGAAATTAATAAAACAACACACAACCTGTCCAAGTTTAACCCAGAAATATGCATTACTAAGCTATCATCTATTAACTTGAACATTCTAAAAATCCTCTTCTTAGATGATGTTGTCAATCAATTCAATACAACTTTTTGGAATATCCTAAGTAGCCTTATACCTTCTAGAAGGAAGAGACTAAAAATGAATAATACAATTTGGCTATTCAAAATGAGTAAAATGATAAGGCAGGATAGAGGAAAAGTGAGGAAAGAATAGTACAAATATAAAACACCACAATATCTTGAACATGTCAGAATACTCTGCAACCATTCTAACAAGCAAATAAACTATAACAACTTTCAGAACAAAGCAAACAACCCTAAAAAATTCTGGACAGCTATCAAATAAATCTTATATCCTAGTGAAAAATTCAGCCCTGTCCCTCTTCCTCTTGAAACTGCAATAGAATTCAGTTCTTCTTTCAAAGATAGTATAACATCCCTAACCAAGGATTTCTCAACATCCAATCCCAACCCTGTCTAACAGCCACATCACCACATCCACTTCAAATCTGTGCCCACATCTTATGTAAAACTGTTCTTAAACACTCAGACCATGCTCTGTTTTAGCTGATCACCTGATGAAGCAAGTACCTTAAAATTGCAGCCAATAGCATTGCTATCCTGTCTCAATCCTTATGAATAGGTCAGTCCAGGAATCCCACTCTTCCTCTCTCTGGAACAAAATGGCACATTATCCCGCTACAGAAAGGTGGAAATTCAACATACATTACTCACTTTACACATATCTTATCCCCCTCACCAAAATACTTGAAAAAATATAATCAAACATAATTGCTTAATTACCTCTTGCAGGAAGAACTCATATTCCTTATACAACATGGCTTCGATCCCTCCCATAGTATTAATACTGCATGTCTAACCTTAAAAGATACTCTCAATAAAGCTAAAGATAACAGCTGTCTAGTCTCTTCCTTATTTCTAAACTTGTCTAAACCCTTTGACGAAGTTTGTCACAACACACTCCTGCTTAGAATATCCCCACTAGGTGTATCTCAGCCCACCATTCTATGGTTCAAAAGCTATTTGTCCATTAGGTATCAGTCCATAAAATGGCACTCTACCCTCTCTCCATATGTCACAGTTACCACCAGTGTACCACAAGGCTGTATCACTGATCAGCTCCTCTTTAACATTCTCACTAACACCCTCCACACATCCACTCAACTATGCTCATATGCACATCTGTCAGTCTGGCACATCACCAAAATATTACTCTGGAAGCATTAACAGTCACTGAAACATGGCTTTATATCTCACAACTCATGCTTAACACCCAAAAAAATACGTTTTCCCCAAATCCTTCTCCCATGAAAGAAAAAAAAAAAACAGATTTAAAATCCTCTCTCTGAATAACGCAACCATTAAGGTCACTTCTCATGGCAAATTATTAAGCAGGATAGTGGATGACAATCATAAATTTGACCTGCATATACAAAACTGCATTAAAAATCGCCAAAAACTAGAGATGCTTTACCAAACATTTCCTCACCAGCTCAGCTAAAACTATACTTGTAACTTCTTACCTCTTCTCTTCACTAATTCATAGTGCTCTCATCCTTATTAACCACCAGGCATCACAAAAATCAAACCTTGAACAAAGCTATAATAAAGTGGCTAAATTTGCAGAAAATACCTCTTTCAGAATCCACCACTGTATAACACTAAAAAGCCTAAATTGGTTAGAAGTATGCCATCAACGAACATGTACACAACTTATTATCACCTATAGAATTATCCAGCATCTATCTGTTTGCCATCACTAAATACCATTCCACTCAGCTATGTTCCAAATTGGACATTATGATCCAATGACCAAAAACTCATCTCTGTCCACAAACCTATCAAACCTGCTAGGCATGGTTATACCAGACCTGGAACTCCTTAGCTGTGTCCATCTGGTCAGTACTGTCCCTCCAGTCCTCTAAAAACATTTTGAAAGACTGTCTAGCCAAAATCTGGCTCTGTTCTTGCTCAACACTAACTATATCCCTATATATATGAAAAATACCTATTCATACCCTACACCTCCTTATTCACCTTCCTTCACTCACATCCTTACTTCACTCAGTTTCTCTCCTTTGACTCTTTCTAAATATGCCATAATGCTGTTTTTTTCTCCTACTTCATATTAGAATTCCTATTTGTATTATACTAACCTTTAATATCTCAACAAAGTGGTTAACATTTCTCTAAATATTAAATCGCCATATAAGCTGTATCTATCTATACTTAATTAATGTTTTCACATTATGTCTAAATTTGTAAAATTATTTAAACTGTAGATGTTTTATATTATTTTTGAAGATTGTAAAATTATTGCTCTTAAGATAATTTGTAATAATTTGAAGTTTTTCTCCACAGGCCTCCTCCAAAAATGAGCACCTACCCATTTGGATTTCCTGGTAATCATATATCAATAAATGAAAAAATGATAACTTCTAATTAGTCTAGTCTGTTGATGGTAAGAACTGGCCGGAGGGAGTAGTTATGCAGTCAGATGTGAAAGATGCTTGTACTCCACCCTACCTCATTACCTCAACCTTATTACAAAGTTATGGTGTATTAGTGTTTGACTTCATTGCATCAAGTCTGTGATGGTCCACATTTAAGGGTTGGATCGTAATTGTCCCATACTGAGGCACATTCACCCCCCCCCTATCTCCACAGCCATGTTGAAGTCTTGGAAGGGCTCAGGTTTGTTTCTGCTTACCTCTTCCCTCTCAGGGGTTTTGATATATACACCTGTCTCAGTATATAATCACTCAAGATGCCTCCTAATTCATCATGGGCTTTTCCATGGATAGTCTGATCCATGCAGTGCTGGCCTTCACAGTCCCCCCTGAAAAAAAAAATATAAACTAGATTTGAATCATATATTTTGAGATTACAAGAAAATAATATCTTAGAAATGGGGGAGAAATTTGGTTAGGTGTTGGTTTCCCTGGGTTTGAAGATATGTATGTGAAATATTTTGCCTTTGAAACTGATAAGGTTTGAGTTATTTCTCTTGGTTAACTCTGTATCTGCCCATCTAATTTAAATTAGTGGAGGCACGTGAATGTTCCCTACATTACTCATAGTTTATAGCTTTAAGTGTCATGGTCAAAGCCTACTCATCTTCAAGAAAGAAAGCATTTTTGCACAGCAGCTTGACCACATACCCCTTCTCCTTAGACTAACTCTGATATTGTACAACAGTGGGGAAATGGAGAAACATCCTTAACTCCACTCTCCATTTGTCTGATACTAATATAATAAACTTGCATTCACGCATGCACAGAAGTGCACACAAGAACACAGAAGCACACGCGCGTACACACACACACACACACACACACACACACACACACACACACACACACACACACACACACACACACACACAAACGCACCATATCTGTCAAAATCTTTGTGCAAGAGTTGTGGACAAAACCAAAAATAGTGGGTGAGACAAAGGTCCAAAAGCAGTAATAGTTTTTAAATATTACTCTTATAAACGTAGAAAAGGGAATAACAGGTTTTTACATTAACATGCATGTACCAAAGGATATAAAGGCTGAAACTCAATGTATGTCATTATTTATCGATTCAATTTTCAATTCTCAATAATTTGCCAAAAAAATACAAGTTTTATGAGGAGCAGACCAAAAATATGAGACAAAAGTCTGGACATTCTCAAAATTCTGTCCAGTAGAGAAGTATCACACTCATTCTTTTCCTATTCTGCATGCAGAAAAATGCAAATTCTTCTACACCAGTCTCACCAGTCTCTGTCTCCCTCTGTCTCTGCCTGTCTCTGTCTCGCTCTCTCACACTCACCCATACACACACACACACACACACACACACACACACACACACACACACACACACACACACACACACACACACACACACACACATGCACGCGCGCTCACACACACATGCACATTTATACTCAGTCTGAAAGACGTGCACACACACATACACGTACATGAGTGCTCTTTCGTCAAAACATTTTGCACTTATATTAAAACAAAATTCAGCCATCCTCACTCCTAACCACAGATGATTGCTGACCTAGCATTGATGCACACATAAACTTACCAGCAATAATTTGTCAATAATCCACTCGCACTTTCATAATTCCCTTTGAAATCTTCTTTATATTAAATAAAAGATTAGATATATGCAGCAAATTAATCAAAGTGCATTGAAAATCATCTTATTTGCAAATACCTAAGTCTATTCTCAACTAAACAGATATGGAAAACTGCCAAAAATACTGTAAGGAGGAAACATGTTCACCAGAAAAGAAATCTATACAAAAATACGATGATTTCTTCTTCAAGGAAACTAACTTTTTTAAAAAAGGAATATAACCCATACATATGATTGTAAATGTGTATATGATTATATTCTAAATGAGTGACTACCAAAATGTTAATTCTCATAACAGTGAATGTAACAGTAAAACTATGAATAAATGCAAAGGAAGATGCAGGCTATCAAAAATAATTGTCCACTGTCCAAAACTGCCATTTTACAAAATAGGTAAAACACCCTCAGTAAAACACCACTACCATCAATTTTTACAAGAGTATAAGAACGTTTAGGAACCCAGTTTTGGTATTTGTGGAACTGTTAGACATATGGAGATAGAATTGATCAAGGACAACTGGGTATATAATGGCATGGAAGTTAAGGTATGGATCTCCCATTAAACATCTGTAAGATACTGAATAAGTGCTTCTAGTATGTCTTGGCAACTCAGTGTCTTTAAACCTGTGATCTTCTTAATTACAAGCCTCATGGGTGTTTTTGTTTGCTTGATTTGCTTAGTGAGGTAAATCCAATAGAAGGTAGTATACTTAATAATTGTCTCAATAAAACAATGCTGAATATAAGGCAGCAATGATCTCAATACATCTGAATAAGATTTCCTTGGCAGTTATCTGTACTAAGTGGTATAATTTTCTTGCTACTGTTGTCACATGATAATTGAACAAGAAGATATTATCAACCATTGATCAAAGGTCCCTACCAACATTTTTTTAAAGTGTGCTACTGTCTATGCTGATAGAGTCTACCAGATGTAATCATATTGTACTTTTTTGCAATTAATTTGAGCCCATTTTTAGTGCAGCAATTATTTACATGTGTATGTTTTCGCTGAAGGTTTAATGTATCAGAGGGAGACTTGACAATAACTCACAGTTTACTGTTATCTGCACACTTAGGCAGAGGTCTTGCTTTCCAGTCTGGAGATCAGAAAACTAAATGTCAAAAAGAAGTGTTCCCAACACTGAGTATTAGGGATACCACTGGTTACTTTCATACTTTTTAATTAGGCACTTGCCACTCACACTGTGTGGGGTCTGCCTGTTTAGCCAGTTTGCTATCCATCTTACCACACAGGAATCTATTTTCAAAGCACTAGGCTTACTTAAATGCAAACATGGGGTATGGTGTCAAATGCCTTGGTCAGGTCAATATATGAACAGTATGTGACTTCTGATGACAACCTATAACATTTTCTTGAAAAATGTGATCAAATTCATTGGACAGGATCTTCCCATGACAATGTTAAACTGATGCAGGTCAAGTCTAATGCTATTTTTGATATTATAGTTTAAAAAGTCAGTTATGATATGCTGCAGATGTGACTGGTCAGGCTGATTGGTCTATAATTCTTGTGATCAGGCTACCCACTGTGTTCAAACATTTCGAGAAGTGGCTCTGCCATCGAGTGCTTAGTGCAGCTTATTAAACAATGACATATGCTGCCAGGTCCCAAGGCAGAAGTATATTTGATCTTAGAACACACCTTCAGTACATGCTCCTTTGTGATAGTACAGGGTTTAAAGGATACACAGATATGTTGACTTTGGAAAGAAGTTTCTGGACTAAAATTAGCATTGAGTTTGTTAATCTATTGGCAATGTATGCTGGGTTAGAATCGGTGTTGCCATTTTAAATAAGTTCAGAGCAATAGTATGTTCCTTAGTTTACTAGCATAACTGAAGAACTATTTGTAATTGACCTTAAGTTCAGATGCTAATCTGTGCTGATGTGCTGCTTTTGTTGACCTAGTTGTATTTTTCAGGTTTTTAGTAATATTGTTGATAATATCCTTAATACAAGTTTTTAGATCTGCTGTATAATTTAAAGTGCTAACCTGATCCAAAACCCAACCCTACCCCTGTCACTAAACCTAACTCTAACACTAGCAATATGCATTACTTAACTAAAAACATTTTCTCTACCTAGGGACACAGAACTCACATAAAACAAAGCACACACAACACTAAATCTATCCCCTTATCTCACTCTTTTCTGCCAGAAAAATGGTTCCATTTATGAGTCATTTATTTTGACAAAAGCACACAATCCTACTGAACACGCTGAACATGTAGTTGCTTATCTGACTCTAAAACTGGTGATTGTGTGAGTCTCTAATAAGTAATATTTGTAGTGTGAGAAAACATGAAAAAAATTGTCTTTTTGGAAAAAAGTGGACCTGACCTTATCCAAAGCTGTTGATGCATGCAGACCAAGTGAAGCTATGAGTATACATTTAAAAGACATGCATGATAAAAAGTGTGTGTTACTATAATGTGAATTAAATAATAAGGTAAAAATGAGAAATGCATGCAGGGTATGTTGTAGCAGTAATGAAGTGATGGATATGAAAAAATAATAAATGAAGGAATGAATTGCAAAAAAAATAAAAAATAGCAGAGGATGTTTCCATGAAAGGAGGTGGTCATTAGAGGTGAGGCAGGCATTCAGCTGTCAGTGGACCTCAGGGAACTTCACCCTATGACGCTATCCCAGGGTAACCACAGGGAAACCATTTGATCCTGTATCAGAAGATGAGCCTCTGTCTCCAGAAGTAGTGACCATACGGACAATAGTGAGCCTTCCTAGTCACCTTCAAAAGGATGACTTCTGTGCCTATAATGGAAAGTTAGGCATGTGACTACTACTCTTTGCAACAGCACAGAAGCTGGTCATAAGCCATTCTTCTCTATGAATAAAAAGGATGGAATGATACTACCGCAGGTCATTGTAATGGTGTCAGCACTGCTTACCAGAATGACAATGCCACTAGCATCACTCACCATCTCAGCAAGCTAATGCCAGGCATCCTCCTAGTCCAAAGTATATTGGCCAAGTAGGTCCTCATGAGCATGTTGTTCTTCCTTGGACACCATGCAGGAATACTGCCAGTTCCAATACCTGAAGTAGACATGGTCACTTTGTTTGCTTTGCCTGTGGAGAATAATGGTAGCCTTATGTGTATAGACACACATTCAGATATCACATGATATGCATTGCAGCACAGCAATAAAGTACTAAAAAAAGTCTGTTGCACAGCAATGTGTCTCATGAACATCCCAGCTGCCATCCATGAGCATATTATGTAGTTTTGTACACAGGCAAGGAGCAGACAGGGATGAGCGGGTTAGAATTTCATAACATGAAATACATGATGAGTTAAGACAGAGATTCAAAGACAGCTGTGATAAATTGCCTCATTATGTAATTGCCATGACAAAATGAAAACACTAATGTGATACAAAGTTGTGATGCTATATCGCAAGAGAGCACAATAAGATGAGTAACTGCGAAAGCAGAAGCTTGCTGAATTAGGATATTGAAGTTTGAAATGTCATAATGATGGAGGATAAGACATATGTAAATGTTCCCTTAATTGTACTGAAAAGCAGTGACATAGAGGACAAGATGTATGTGAGTGCTGGCTAACAACACAGTGACATGCACTGAATGCCATACCAGGAACCAATACGAATATACAGTAAAAACAATGGTACATAGAAACACCAAAATGCAGTAGAGCCAAAAATCATAAAGTCCACTTTAATGACTACAAGATTTAGTCTATTTAGTCTAAATCATCTGGTCATTAAAGTGGACTTTTGGATTTTTGGTTCTACTGTGTTTTGGTGTTTGTGCTTACCATTGTTTTTACATGCACTGCATGTCCAGACGTGAGTGGGGGACAATAAAGACAATGTATATATAGGCCAAGGTATGCCACAGTACATAATAGCCCTGTACATAGCCTGAGGAATTGCAATTCATATTTTGGAGGTGGCAGGGTCTGCTGAGTATTACACAGGTTAAATACACTCATACAGGAAGGAGTGCCATGATAACATACCTGCTGCTGCAGTCAATAAAAGAAAGGGGAAGAATTGCCATAGCACAATACAGGACGAGTAAGTGGCCACCATATGGGTTGATGGCAGAATGCAGTCCTGCTGGTCATCTGCAAACAGAGATATGTACAGTCTGAACAACATGTCCAACTCATGGGTACATTTGTCTTGTGATTTATCAGCTTGGTATGAGCTTTTGCTTTGACATATTATACAATGTGGTACAAGTGATGTAAGACATATTCTGCAAGGGGTATGTATTACTTTGTCGAACAAACTATTTATCAATTACCTCTTTGTTGAACTTTATTCAGTGAATCTTAATACACTGAGTGCTTGTTTCAGCAAAATTTTTCCCAGGGAAAAAATTAGTCAGCCAACCTAGCGATCAGCACAAAAAGCACAAAGTTTTAAACCCACCAAGGTGGGGGGGTTGCACCCCTCCACCCCCTCAACTAAATACACCAACTCCAAGATTGCACTACAGTGGGGAAAAAGGGCAAACTCCCAATGATTGCCAAATAGTTTTTCTTCCTGGGAAAAAAATCACTAAAATGAGCATTCCATGGATTAAGATTCACTGAATAAAGTTCAACGAAGAGGTATTTGATAACTATATTGTTTGACAAACTGATAGGGACCCATTCTGCAAGAGGCTTCCACATATCGGTCCTCCAGGTACCTCTGATTTGCAATTGCAACATTCTGTACGACAAGGTGTATATGATTAGATATTACACATATACTGTATCATCTACCTGCCTGCATGCCATTGGATGAAGGGGTTGTTTCCTTCAGTGCTGGCATAGGTGTCTTGTTTTTATGCCTGCACAATTTCTGCTGATGGGGGGGGGACAAACACACACAATAAGACAACACATGACCACAAGTCGCTTGCAGCTGATGATGGTAGCAATGTGTGCATGTCACAGTCTACTAATAAAGCGGTACTGTCAACAACACTAACTATGGATGACTTGCGCATAGCTCTTACATATGAGGAACCTGTGCTTAGGCCAAAACTCTAGCCACACAAATATTTGTCAAGCAATTTGTATCTGACATCCACATCAGGATTATATAGGAGTGATCAACACATATATCTTCTATACTGCCTCTGTTGTGAATCTACACCCACAGTAGAAACATGTGGCAGTTTGTGGTGCCACCATGATTCCAGGTGTGTTTTTGCCCTTGGTGCAAAACATGGCATTAATAAATGGATGTGCAGGTCCATGATCAGATCTGAGACAACTACAAACCATGCTGTTGTGGAGATTGTGAGTGCATAGCGTTGCCTGTAAGATGATTCCATCACCTGCATGGCCTGCATGGTAATATCCATTGCTTCTACAGTAAAATGGAGTAGAGTGAAAGGGACCAAGTTGTACTGCCGAGGTCATTAATGGTTAAAATTACATCAGCTGGTGCATCCATAAAGCAGCTGGGAACCATCTTCCAGGCTGCTTTTGCAGACCCTTTTGTCTATGGGCATGGAAGGATCCAGACATATGGTGACCATTCATATGCTGAGCAAATCCTTGTGATATTGACCACTCTTGACACAACATCACCATTAGTTCTGGCCACAGAGGCGACCAGACCTGGCCATGGCAAGTCTCACATATGAGTGATTAATTGTTCTCTACCCTAAGAAACCTCACTAGGTTGTATAGTCTTGCTGACATATTTCTACACCACTTCTCTTCCCTGTGGGAAGACAGAGCACCACAACCACTCATGCCTGTTACCTCAATTGTGAAAACCATATCTCTGTTTCTTTCCAACATGGAATGCCCTGCCATATTGCATGGACTTGCTGTCATACTTTTGTGCCATCCTTACCATAGACAGCATCAAACACTGCAGGCCACTACAATACACATTAGCAGTTCTTATGGCATGGCATGTCCACCCTGTCTCAGGAGGACTTCACATTACTTGATACCTCATTGACCCTGGCCTATGTGTCCCACCTGCACAAATAATAATGATTGTGCCCCACCCATGCAACCCTTTCCTGTGTGGATAAGCTAAACTCTGATGCCCAACATGGCCAGTCCATGTACTTTATTTCTTAGCCTGGGTTCACTAATGCATGCATCATTCTATTCTGTGCTACCTGCATAGTGGCCCATAGTTGTGGATTAGATGTTGTCTCTTGGTTAGTGCTGCTGCATATTATGCATTGTTCTGTCTTGCATGGGACCACACTGTGGCCTATTCCTTGTCTGATTGTTTGGCATTTTCCTTGACAGCTGCTACAACAGCTATGGTGACTGAACACTACTGGAATATTTTTCTGCTGGTGTTATTATTTCCATAAAACCATGTTATCAACATGGTACACACAAACATTTGGCTTCAGGTATCAGGTATCTGCTATGGTACCCAGCTAGATGCTGTACATTAAATTGTCTGAAACACATTCCACCACATTCCAAGCCTCTGCATGCAAAGTAGTATATCCTGTCCTGGCTTTGCGGGTTGTGGATGGGGTCATCAGCCATGTCTGCAGTGCATATCCAGAATCTGTTGTAGTGCACAAAAATGACATACTTACATGTTACATGATTGTATGATAATTGTTTATACCAGTCCCTGTACCCACGTACATGAGCACAAGTTGATGACTGTGATGGAAATCAGCCCATAGGAAACACTGGAATAAGTCAGCTGTGTGTCAGTGAGAACTGCCTTTGTGGTTCTAGTAAATGTTATAAATAATATTCTGGGTATTGCAAACCAATGGCAGTCAAGGTACTGAAAGCCCTTTTCATGCATCTGATACCTTGTGGACAAGGTGAGCCTATGATGGTAATGTGTACAATCAATGGCTCAAAGGACTTCAGAAAAAAGGGGCAGTGACACAAAACACCCACATACTCACAACTGCCTTGTCTCCACTCCTTGGGAATCATATTTGCTCCGCCACATGCTCCAGCACAATGTCAAAGAACTCATCCAGGATACAACAGGCTGACACCAATGAAGCTCCTAATATGCCCCATGTAGGTTGGTGGAAGATCCTTATGGCTAGGTTAGATAAAGCTACATATATCTTATTATCCACTGGGATTGGCTGCCCATACAACTCCCTTTGATTCTACATGTTGGTGATTTCAGCAAGCTTCCTTATAGTCTCACTGTACTCACTGAAGCAGTCCACAATCTACTAAACAGGCAAGTGATGGTAGGTTAGATGCTAATGGTACCATGTACACTGGTGTAGACAGCTGCAGTGTGCAGCTGTGCTATAACTGTTGCTATCCTAAACATTGCAGGATTCTGTATGCTAGCAAATCCTGGTGCTGAGAACCAGTGAATGCATGGTACTGTGCACCTATCTTTACATCTGTGAATAACTCTGCCATGTTTCATGACATCATTTGCATAATTTGTATCCTCATTTGCATCTGGAACTTCATGTCCATACATTTATGTGGCTGTTTGCATATGCTACATAATGTGCTATTTTTGCTGCTTAACTTGTGTCTCTCTATTTCTTCTTTTTGCATCATTACACTTCTGGCCACATTGTACAGTCTTGTGTGGTATATAACATTTACTACATTGTCTTGTAATATTACCTGTTATGAGATCTATGTATTTGATATCTCAATCTGTGCATTAGCATGCAAATCAGTAAAGTTATTACACTCAAATTGCAAAATTTTAGTAAACCCGTAAATTACTTTTGTCATGAAAGAAGAGATAAAAGAATATCTCTAACCAGGCTTATTATGATAATGTAATTACTGCATTTATTTTATTCTATGCATGTTGTATTTTGAAATAGTTGTGCAAAATATTTGTATGTTATATAACAGCAAATATTTAACATACATTACATGTGCCATTTTTGTTACATTCCAAACCTTTAATGTTAAACTTACAATCTTACTAAAAATAAATTTTCATTTGATACAAGCTCCAGTTCTAGACAATATGCACATTATACTTTATATATCCTTCCTCTTTAAGTCACTGCTGTTTGATGCATAGAGATCCATCACTTGATGAAATAATTTACTTGCTTTCCCACACCCCACCATTCTATATCCTTTTACCAACTACTGTTGCGGTGATGAAAACAGTGTCAGCATTTGTTATTACTGAAATGAAGCCACACTTGATTACTATGAACAGTGATGTATTATACTGTCAGTGTCTGAAATTATTACTTCCAGATTACTATCTACACTGATATATTACATATTAATCTTGTACTGTTGTATTCATTTGGTCTGGACATCACAGCCGTAGCTAGCTGCCTGATAGTTTCTGTTCTTACTCATGGCTGATAAATTGACATATGAGATGGTATATTATCATGCAATGCGAAACAGGGATTGTAGCTCATCAAAGAAGTCACTCTCTCTCTGAGAATGAACAAGGCTATCTATGACAGGTCAGAAAATACACTTGCTGGTAGAGTGAAAAGGCCACAACATAGAAAAGCAATAACTGGGGTTCTGAGGCTCACATTAACTGTAGCCTGATCTAATGTGAGTTAAGGTGATCCTTTACAACTCAAAAACATGTTTTGGTCTTTTCAAATTTAAAGCAGCTATAATGCAATGACTAGTGACAAAATGTCTGTCTGCCAAAATCCTGTATCTTATGTAATAAAAATGTATCTACACATTTTATTGGCTATGTTTAATACTAGACTAATGCAGTTGGCAGCACATCTGTCTATGAATTTAGCTGTTATATGTTCAAGTATCAAACAGGGCCTGAAAACAAACTGAAAAGTGTTGCGTGTTGCATCTGAGTAGGAAGAGATAAAGTAATAATGGTGTGAATCATTAATCAAACAAATATTAAATAGGTTTCTCTCACCAGCCTGGGGTTGGCAGGATCCCACTAGCAGTTGAAGTGGAACTTGAAGTGCTTAAGGCACCATTTGTATAAGGAAAAGGAAGATGTTTTATTAATGCATTCAGAAATTCCCCCAATCAATAAAATAAATGACATATTAACTCTATCTGCCATATGCAAGCACAAAAAAGAGAAGGGAATGTCTTGTTCAGTACCATCTCCCAATAAGAACAATCTATGCAGTTTTCAGGATGTGTATGCTGAATGACTTTATAACGTATGAGAAGAACTGCATAATAAACAGATGTACAAAATACAAAATTCTCCTCTGTCCAGAAGCTATAAAATATATTTTTGTCTCTCTGTTTTGTTATCTAGTTGTGTTGTATTTTTCTCTCTCTGTCTGGTTATCTAGTTGTGTTGATCATCTTATGCCTACTATGCCTGTGTCATTTTTGCTTCCTGTATGATCCAATGAACAGCACCTTGGCAAGGACGAAACTGTAAGCATTTTTTGCAGGAGAGCAACCACCTCTCTGCATCAACTAGAAATAAATAAATAAATAAAATAAAATTAAAAAAAAATTTTTATATATATATATATATATATATATATATATATATATATGTGTGTATGTATGTATATATCTATCTATCTATATATATATATATATATATATATATATATATATATATATATATATATATATGTGTGTGTGTGTAGATAGTATAAATGTCTCTTCAAACACCATCATATTGGGTGACTTCAACTACCCAAACATAGACTGGGAACATTACTCAAGCCCCAATACCCTAGCCCAAAGGTTCCTGGAGTTCATAAACTCAAATGCTATGGAACAACTTGTCACCATTCCCACAAGAGGTGAAAACATACTAGACCTGATCATCACAAACATGGGGACAAAATGCTCCACACCGGAAGTATATCCCTCATAGGTGAGATCAGACCATAAACTAATCTCACTGGAGATCCACATCCCGCCCCCACCCCCAACAAAAAAGACCACAGTGAAGAACTTCTCAAAAGCCAACTTCACACTTCTTAAGACTGGTGTGGTATCCTTCAAGGCCCCTGAGCCATTGGAAACCACAACCCACGCTGCTGAATCCCTTACAAATGCTTTCTACGAGCGCCTCCAGGATTGCATGGATCAAGCAATCCCAAATAAAATCAAGACCCTTTCCACCAAAGGCAAGCCCGATCTGGTGGACCCCAGCCATAAACAAACTTTACAACAAGAGGAGAAAGCTACTACAAGATAGAGCAAAATCCCTAAAAGGGAAGACATCTCTGATCAATACTAGTAAAAAACTACGATCACTCATAAAATCATCCAAGGCCAACTTTGAGAGAAAAATCGCCAAGGACTCAAAAGACAATCATAAGACCTTCTTAAGCTATGTTAGAAATCTGGGTGGAAACTCCCAGATATGCTCAGAATTAGTCCAAAATGATACAAAAATCACTGAACCCACAGACATTGCAAACATACTGGCAGACAGGTTCAGTGCAAATTTCTCCCCTCCCCCCCAAAAGGAGAAATATCTATCCCAGCAGAGTGTAGCCTCCCAATCATCTCAAATGCCCAGGTGAGAGCTGCTAAAGCTAAAACACAGCATCAATGGGACAGGATGGTGTCCCTGGCTGTGTGCTACACGAACTCAATGAGGAACTAAACCCAGACATAAGGCTGCTGTTTAATCTTAGCCTTACCACAAGATACGTACCCAAAGAGTGGCGTACGGCAACATTGGTCCCACTCCACAAAGGCGGTGCTTCTACGGACCCTGGTAATTACCGCCCCATAAGCTTAACAAGCCTGGTCTGCAAAGCTATGGAGAGGATCATAATGGAACTCATAAATAAAGACATAGGGGACCTACAGACATTGGATCCTACTCAATTCGGCTTTGTCAAGGGCAGATCATGCCTCTTGAACTTGGTCGACTTTTTTGAAACAGTCACCAAGGCCATTGATGAGGGTAAGGCAGTTCACACAGCCTACCTTGACCTTGCAAAAGCTTTCGACACAATACCCCACTCAGGTATCATAGAAAAGCTCACCAGCTTAAATGTAAACCCATATGTCACAAGATGGGTTGCAAACTGGCTCAAGGACAGAACCCACAGGGTTAGAGTTGCTGGTGCCATGTCAGACTCCAAGCCGGTCACAAGCGGTGTCCCACAGGGCTCAGTCCTGGGCCCCCTCTTGTTCGGCATCTACTTTTCAGAAGTGCAGGCAAATATAGGAGGATTGTGGCTGACAAAGTTTGCAGATGACTGCAAACTGGGCCATAGTTGAAAATCCATCAGACACAGATATCCTTCAGAGAGGTCTCATAGAAATGGATAACTGGTGCCAGAGCCATGGCCTTAAGCTAAACGCCAAAAAATGTATAGTCATACCCTTTGGTAAAAACAAGGTAACCCCAAATTACCACATAGGTGGTAATCCATTAAGCACAGAAGAGGTTATCAGGGACCTGGGGACCCAAGTTGACAGTAACCTTTCTTTAGACACTCACATTGCCAAAGTGGTTAGGAGGACCTTCTACATTGCCCACCTGATTATGAAGGGATTCACATCCAGATCAAGGGAGGTCATTGTTCCCCTGTGCTCTTCACTTATCAGACCAATGATTGAGTACAATGCCCCATTCGGAATGTATCTTACCCGACACCTGCAGCAATTGGAAAGACCCCAAAAGTTCCTCACCAAAAGGATAAAGGGGCTCAAAATATGCCATATGCTGCCCGACTGAAGAAACTCCAGCTCTATTCAGTCGCATACCATCTGCTCAGAGGTGACCTGTGCCTGACATACAAGGCCATGTCCAACCAGGAATTAATGGACATGCTCCACCTCAAAAAATCCAAATCCACCAGAGCCACAAGAGCAAGAGACTTAAACCTCAACACGGATATAAATAGGATGTGCTGGAGGGACAGATTCATCACCCAGAGACTCCCTATGCTGTGGAACAGAATCCCGGTCCATGTGAGACAGAGCACCTTGCTGGCTCTGTTCAAGAGGAATCTTGACCAGTGGATGGGAGATTGTAGGTTTACCCCGGGGATCATCTCTGTATCACTGCTGGACAGAGGCACGGCAAACTAATGGGTATAGTATTCTTCAACCTAAGGGGTGGTGAAAGCCACACAACTCTGGCTAGGCTTATAAATGCCCTAGGGCAGATAGCCTAGTATGAACCTATGAACCTACAAGCAGTAGAGTAGCCAGTATTTTCTGGAAGGACATGAAGTAATACTTAGACTGAGGGAAACTGACCAGGATAACAAGAAAATTCTCTTCTTCATTAGAGGTTGCTGTTAATTGGTACTGTCTTACAGAGGAGAATGTCACTGGTAGGAGCACTGTAAGAGAAAGTTTGTTGTTGTGAAGCATTATTTTCAACTAACGTTTTTAATTAGTCTTCAGCAAAAGCAAGTACTCACTTTCTATTTTTGTTACTAGCATGTTCACACCTTATCTGCACTGAAGCAATGGATACAGTCAGTAAAGTACAGACACTATACTGAGTGTAGCAATAGACACAGTCAGTAAAAGTACAGACACTGTATTAATATGTATATACCTTACTATATGTGAATATGAAGAGTCAGAAACCATGACTTGCCACTGAAACATCCTATACTTGGATTTGTCTGGTGCAATGATAAAGCACAGTATATAAAAGACTCATATCATATGAATATTTTGAGGACAGCACCACTAAATAAATAAATACATACAGACGTACATACATACCTAAAATGATGTACAGGAAGATGAATGCTTAAACATATAGATGGATTTATGGGGATGCGGGATGTTCCCCTACACTCCAATGGCTATAAATAAACTAAGTCCAATGACGCTTATCACTTGAGGTTAGAAAAGACAGACTACTGCAAGCTGTGATGCTAATACACATCCAAGTTCTTGCCATGACATAAAGCCTCCCATTAAAGTTGCATTATGTATATGTTACATTAAATAAACAGCTTTCTATAAAAAGACTGACATTTCTTTTTACATGGACTATGAAGACTATGGAAGCACACTGTTGAAACTATCTTGGCAAGAATCAGTTCAGTGCCATAAATCAAACTAAATTCCCACTAAACAAAGTACATACCATTGGGACCAAAGACAAAACTTCTCTGTACTGTCTGTTGTTCAATTCTCCTTCCAGTTTGACTCGTGTACCTTAAGCTGACTTTGCAATGTCTCATAGAGGGAGTCTTCTAATTTCGAAAGTGCATTAATGCTTCCTTAGATGGACTCACAGTTCCATCTATATAGCCTCCTCCATAAGCAGATGTTTCTAGTTTTTCAACAGTAATATTTTGGAGGCAAAAAATAGTAAAAAAAAAAAAAAGAAGACAAAGAAAAAAAAACAGGCTGCAGTCTATCCTTAGCCAATTTCATAGGTATGACTGGAATACCAAACAAAAAGACATGGGAGGATGTAGAACTGCAAGATTCATCAGCTTTGTCAGTTTTTCACAGTTTAGCAGTGCTTAACCATAAATTATGCATAGGGGATAGTTACACTACACAAAATAGAATAGCTCTCACTTGCGCAGAATAAACTTTTCAATTAAACTAAGTATGAAGTGCCATTTTGGACAACATTTAAATGCAGACTTTACAGAAGCAGAATCACTAGTAGACTTCATAGAATCTCATGCAGCTTACCACTAGGTAAGAGACAGACCCCCACCCCAATCTAATTATTTTATTTACAGACCTCCCCCATCTAATGATTCCATTTAAGTATTATCAACTCTTCCACTGAACACATGATCCCTCTAAGGGCACCATATATTTCAGAAACGCATGTTTTGACCTGTTCCATAGTAATATGTCAACAGCATCTCAACCCTGGGGGATAAGAATTCTCTTAACACACACCAACAGAAATCTGTATTCTAACTACCCCTGAGTAACACCTATAAGATACTGTGTAAGAAAAGCAAATGAGTACTGTGATGCCCGTGCACTGGCCCAGCAATCAAGGAGACCCAATCCTCACCAGTAACACCAGTGAGGGGCGTCCACGTTGAGAACTGAGAAGGATAGCAAGTACACACACAGTAAAGTACAATTTCCCTTAAGAGCACACAGAGATCACTGTCAGTCCGGGGCTGGTTTCTCCCTTTCTTTCCAGATCCCCAATAAGACTCCCGACTGGCACAGCTATAGGGTCCAGATCTCAGCCTAGTTGGCAAGTTAAAACCTCCAGCACCCTATCTGTCCAACCAATGCTTTGTGTCCCTGACCAAATAACTGACACACACACTCACACACACACACACACACACACACACACACACACACACACACACACACACACACACACACACACACACACACACACAAACACACACACACACTTTGAGATATGAGTTATATACAAACACACAGACACTCCTAGGGAAGGCTTGCACAGATTCTCCAGCTGTGCCCCCTTTCTGCCCAGACTATACTGTAGTACCACCTGCCACCACTGATTAATATTAGCAACTAGAAAGGCCCTTAACAAAGGCTGTCCAATTATTATTGTGCAATATTATTATCAAAATGGTAAGTGTGACTGAACAGCAAGCTTATTGGAGTGACTTGGACAGTATCACTATATACATGCAATGTACTCTAGAGCTTAAATTATCTCTACACAAAACAGCCATAGTTGAAAGGTTTAAAAATATTTAATAATAAATAATAAAAACACAAGACCATACTTCTTACTACACAGTGCTAGTCAAAAGTTCAGAGATCACAGAGAAATGCTCATAATAACACAGTAGAAAAGTTCTGACATAAATACAGAAAAAAACTATTCTAATCTTCCTATTCCTTAGCTATATCTAAGAGAAAACACAGTTCTAAAATAAACTTACATATAGAGCAAGACAGTGCTGGTCATGTTGGATGTTCTCAAGACAAATGCCAAATGCTCTGAGTTTCTCTGTCCTTAAATAGATAACACAATTGTGCTTCACATTACATCATTCTTAACAACTTTCTGGTTTCCCAGGCTAACACAAACTCAGAGGTTAATAGTCCTTTTGATCTTGCAGCTGGTCAGGAAGCCAGACCAATAAAAGAAATTAGGGTCCCTATTGCGTGATCGAAAATTGTAAATGGCGAACGTGTATTGAGCGAACCCGATTGGTCGAAACATCGCGAGTGCAACACGGAAATCACCGTAGGAAATATTTTCCCTTTACTTCAATGCAATACGATCTCAGAGTAGGAATATTTCAGTGGTGGGGGTGGTGCTGGGGGGCTTGCCCCCCTGCCTACAGCATTTAGGTAAGTATAGTTTTTATTTTTTTTATTATATTTTCGAAATTTCAAACATCGATCATATGGTGTCGACCATATGGTGTTTGATGATTGAAACTTTCAAAAATATAATATAGACCCAAGAAATTATACATGTAAATCCTAGCCATTAACTCTGGCCTCCAAACAATAGGAAGAATTCCTTCATTTAGACATCTCGGCTCCGAGTTTTGACATCAAACAATTATACAATGTTTGACTTATCAGCTTTCCTACAGCAGAGTGCACTGTTGTTACATTTTTGCAGTTCCACATCTAACAACATTTTCTTCCATTTAAGAGAACAAGCCTGTAGTTTATATTAATATTTACAAATGACAGAATGATCTACAAATTTTATCTAGCTAGTCTGGCAGCCTTCAAATATCTTCACAAGTACAATCCGAGGGTGTCCTCTGCAAGAATATTCTACACCCTTAAGGGAGGATATTCACTTCTGATATGCATTTTTGTTAACATATGATGTACGATGCATTTTCACTTTTGTCATAATTTTCATTATTGCATTATGTACTTCACTCCTCTGGAGGAAGAGTCATTACTGAAAGGAATCAATTAACCAGTTCACTTACCTGGTGACCAAATTTCACATAAATAAATAAACAAGATAATTAATAGTGTTTATTCCCAGCCCATAAAATTCACATCTGCTGTATATTATTGAAAGAAAACATAAATGTTAGTTAATTGTTGTGGAATAGAAAGCTTGGTAGTGCAAGCATGGAAATGCATCACAATCAATTGCATATTAATTACAAGTGTGTGTTTTATATTGTTATGCAAAGTGTCTGTCATTCACTTGGATTATAAAAAGGTAAGCACTGCCATTTCTATTCACTTTGCTACTGACAAAGATGCTTGGCATGGCTTTGAGTTTTGTGGTTTTGTGCTTTGAAATACCTGTTGTCATGTTTCTGCAACTAAATGCCTTAAGCAGCACTCAGCATCTATGTCAAAGACATTACTGGCAAAGGTTAACATATTACAGTTGTGAGGGGCATGAGGTATATGACCACTTTCATGTGCACAGGAACATTATCAGGGCTTTGATAACAATGCATGGCCTGCAAATTGAAACCACGGGGAATGCATAACCTTCATATTCTGGTGGATCCAAAACTATGCATAGCTCTTACTATACTTGCCACGAGGACTGCTCAAAAATTGTGGATATTGTGGTGTCTCACAGGCTTTAGTCACAAGGATACTGCAGCCATTCTTCAATGTTATTCTAGCCCATATGGATGAACATATTTGGTTTTCACAGTAATCACAAAGCCAACCTACCACCATTCATGCCTTCTACACTGAAGCACACTCCCCTGAGGTGTGGGCTGTGATAGATTACACCCATGTGGCTATCAAGGTACTACCCAGGCCATGTGGGAAAAAGTTTCTGAACAGAAGGAGTTACCATTCCTTCAAATGCCAACCAATGTATGATACATATGGGTTTATCACCAGTGCCAAGACCTAGCATTCTGGTAGTACCCATGATTCTCAAATATGGCACATATGTTCTCTGTTCAACCACTTTCTGCATAACAGGATACTATATGCAC
Source organism: Protopterus annectens (assembly GCF_019279795.1). Lineage (NCBI taxonomy): Eukaryota > Metazoa > Chordata > Ceratodontiformes > Protopteridae > Protopterus > Protopterus annectens. The sequence continues at coordinate 1,234,643,232 of NC_056733.1, read as the reverse complement.
AACAACTAAGTACACCATAAAAGTACCAAATATACTCATGGTATTTTTATATAAATTGACTGAAATTTAATGATTAATCACTCTTACTCATGTGTTTCCTTCCCCTTTATGTTTTGCAGATAATACAATGCATGCATTCAAACTTTGGGTAATGAAACAACTCTATAATCCACATAAAGCTGCAAAGAAATGCTGCAATGTGTCCCAGAAACAAGCAGTCACTGAGTGAGTATTGGGCTAATGAAACAACTCCACAATCCACAAGAAGCTGCAAAGGAATGCCACAACACTGCATTGTCCCAAAATCAGATAGTTACTGAGTGAGTATTTTGCTTGGTTAAAGCCTGTTTGCACTGTTGGGATGAGTCTGTGAGAGACCATTTCAGTATGACACTGTTACTGCATGCAGAATGATTATTGCCTTCTGCATCAGACTGATGCACCACCCTACCAGTCATGTAGCCTCCTCCCATACACCAATTTACATTTGTTCCATTGATGATAATACAAGTAGAACCAGTCAATATAATCAGCAGAGCACCCCCTCAGATAGGTCTATGTATGGTAAATGGCAACACAGGAGAAGTGTTGTTATCCAGTCCACAACTATGGGCCTTGGCAGTCACTTCATGATAGTGTAGCACCACAGAAATAAAATATGATGCATACAAATTTAAATGTAAACTATATCATGTAGTGCATGGTCATCTTATCTCCACATATGATATTCAGCACACACAGTACAAAAGTATAGCTGATATGGTCACAGCCATCATATTATGAACAATGGTTCTCAGAGTGGGAGAGAGAGAGAGAGAGAGAGAGAGAGAAAGAGAGACCCAAATGATGAGCATGTGGGGTAGGGCTCATACTTCTCAACTGTACCAATGTTTGCAGAATGTCTATATTTTTGACTCAACTAATTGGTCTGTTTCTTATACAATATGTGGTTTTCTGGCAAATCAGGAAGGAGTGAAGTCACTAAATAATGATATTTATTTGAATTTCAGACTTCGTATCCTTCAGAAAATGTATACAAACACAAATCCTGTTATTTTAACAGCTTTCTAAGTTTATAAGAGCAATATTTAAAATCTGTCAACATTGTTGAACCCCCTCCATAATATTAGGCTTTGTCCAGATTTCTTGTATTAAAATGTTGACAGGTATGGTGGGGCTAGAACAGAAGGTGGCATTGTGAAGCAGAACATGGCTGCTGCTGATGCAGTAACACTTCATTTATTTATTTATTATTATTAATTTGACATTTGTTGATCGGGTTGGTCCTACTGGGTAGAAGCCCTTTTTTAGCGGAGGCCCAGAGAGAAAATCTCCACAGTAGGGTGTGTATGACCTGGAGTTGGGTAAAGAGTAAATGATGAGGGAGTTCTAACCAGTTTTAACTTTGAAGGGCAAGACACTGTGACTGCTAGGAATGACCTGAGGCAAATTTAGCAATTTTATTATAAGTAAAATTGATTTTCATTAGGAGGGAGGTCTGCAGGTCAGTGAGGATTTGTGGTCATAGAGAAGGCTCGGGAGGAGGTAGGCATGGGATAAGGACATTTTGAATTTGGAGTGAGAAATTTTTTGTTAGAATATAGAAGTCGAGTTTTTGGTGGGTTTTCTTAATGTTATTGGAGACATGCAAATCAAATTTGAGTTGGTCATCTATGATGACCACCAGAAGCTTGGTGTGAGATTCAACAAAAATGAGTGTATTGTTGTGGGAGTTGATCAAGAAGGAGGGTATGAGATGGTTCATGGTTTTGGGAGTAAAAATCAGGAGATTTTATTTTTGGATTAAGAATAAACTGATTATTAGAGAGGGAGTCGCTATGGTGATAACTGTGGAGTCATCTGCATATTGCACAATTGATGACTGAGGGCAGGATGTGTGTAGTTGGTTGATGAATATATTAAACAGCAGAGAGCCCAGAATGGATCCCTGAGCTATGCCCATTTTAATAGGGAGGGCAGGAAATGTTGCAGAGAGCCATTTAACTGACTGATGTCAGTCTGAGAGATAGCTAGAAAACTAGGAAGTGGTAGATGTGGAGAGATTAAGTTTGGAGAGTTTATCAAGCAGAAGAGGGTGGGACACAGTGTTGAAAGCTTTGGAAAGGTCAAGGAATAGGGATGAGAGACATTTATGATTATCTTTGGCTTGGGATATAGTATGCAGGAAGGTTATAAGGGCAATGGAGCTGCTATGGTTGGGGCAAAAACCATGTTGTGTAGGGGTGAGCAAGTTCTCTTGTAAGAGGTAGTGGAGGATTTGTTTGTGGACACACTTCTCTAAGATTTTGAAAAGAGGAAATAAAATAGCTATAGGCCTGAAGTTGGTGAGTTCTCAGGAGTTACCACCTTTGTGAATGGGAATAGTGTAGATTTTTTTCCAGATTGAGGGGACTTTGGATTCAGCAATGGAGTGGTTGATGAGAAGGGAGATGGAGAGGGCAATCAAATTTGCTGCCATCCTCCCTCAGGAATAGAGGTGGTAGGCTGTCCACAGAGGGTGATCAGGGTTATACTTTGTAGAGCAATGATTTGATATAATTAGTTGAGACAGGTTTCAGAGAGAAGGCCTGAATTTGAAAGGTGGTTGGGGGTGGGTTGGGAGTAATATTAACATTAGTGCTGGAGTTATTTTGTGGAGACAGTTTGCTGATGGTTTCAATAAAGTAGATATTAAAGTGAGATGCAGTTTCTAGAGGAGAGTTGTTGGGACATAGATTGGGGCCAGATGGGTTACCTGGGTGCAGAATTTAATTGATAGACTGCCAAAATTTATTTGGGTTAGTTGAGAATGATGAGGGGGGATTGGTATAGACGGTTTTCTTATTGCTAATAATGTGTTGTTTTGTAAGGATTCATAGTTCTTTGTAGTATTGGAGATGGGAAGAGAGTTTTGTTTTTGACCAGATTTTCCAAGTTTTGTCTCTTTGTTGCATGAGGGTGCATGTGGTTTGAGTTAGCCAGGGGGATATGTGTGATTTTACTCAAACAGTACGCTGGGGGGCAAGGGAGTTGAGAATATTAAGAACTATACAATAGAATTTGAGGACAGTGTCATCAGGAGGTACATATTTAAGGAATGTCCAGTTTACTAATGAGAGATAACTATTTAAGATGTCAGGTTGAAAATTGGTGAGCATGCGACACTCTATATATCTATGGGGTCAATAGTTGTGAGGAGAGAATCTAAGAACCTTGATAGGACAGTGATCACTTAGGCAGTCAAAGAGAGTTATGGGAAAGTGATATTTATGAGAATCAGAGACGTGTATCAAGTCAAGGAGGGAAGAAGCATTAGTGGGTTTGTTGGTATAAGTAGAAGTAGTGATTAAAATGGAGAAGCCATATAGATTAATATGTGTAGCAGGACTGTCGGGGCATAAGGATAACCAATTGATGTTTATGTCACCCATGAGAGTAGTCTCAATGAGTGAGCATTGTGAGAACTAAGAGAGAATGTTCTCTATTATAGGGATATTATCACCAGGGGGTATGTATATTGCAGCTATGGTAATTGATTTGTGTTCCCTAATTTTGCAGCTGGAGAGTAGCAGTTCTACAGGAGAGAAAGATGGGGTGGGGGTGTTTAGGGGAGATATGGTTAAATGACTGGAGAACATAATAGCAACTCCACCACCTTTTTTCCGAGCTCAGTCCAGACATTGTATGTTATAGCCTGGGGGTAGAAAGTCTTTGTCAAGAATATGGGGTTTTAGCCATGTTTCTGTGAGTGCAAGAATATCAGGAGAGTGCAGGTGTGACCAGATGTGAAATTCATTGATTTTGTTTAGTATACTTCTGATGTTTATAGAGAATATGGTTAGTTGATTTTTGGGATGGCAAGGGGTAGGTAATTCTATGGGCTTAGCATAAGTATAGGTAAGGTTGTAAGGTCCAGGGCTGGGATAAATTTCACCTGATAGGAGAAAAATAGTGAAGACTGATGCAAAGTTTTGAGGAGAGGAGGGATAGATGTAGTATTTGTTTGTTTTTTTTTTTTTTTGAGGAAGGTTGGGGGATGGGGAGGCAGTTTAATTTTGGAAAGGGGAGGTTGTGAGAGGTGTATAGAAGATATTGTTTGAAATTACTGGATGGCCTGGGGGTAGGGTATGGTGTAGCTAGATGTTTGGGAGAGGTGAAGGGGTCTTAGATTAGTGTTGTAGGATGATAGTTTATGTAGGAGAGAAAGAGCAGAAGTAAAGAGGAGAGCTAGTATGACTTTGATTGGAGACTCATGTAAATGTAGACTTAATAGCAAATATGAGGAAGCTTTGCTTTGCCTGCTTAATCAGTGTCATCCCTTTATTTGAAGGGATTATTGGTATTAATATGTTTTCATGGTTTTTAGACTGTATATAGATGACATTGTACTATATGGTATTATTTTTATATATATTTTTTTTACTTTTTTATTGTTGGTCTTTCTTGTTTTATGTTTTCTTAACCTGTGCAAGTGTTCTGCTTAGTTGCTATCACCTCTTACCAGACAGTTTTTTTAAACACATATGACAAGAGTTATGTAGGTCATATCTGGACTGAGCCATATATGGTGCCCCCTAAGGACAGCATTAAAAGGGTCTAAGTGAATAGAAATTGGCATGGGTGCTGCAGTGAGAGCTTAAAATCATGTGGTTACAGAGGGATGACCTATGTAATGCTGCCAAAGCCTCTGCTAGTGATTGCTTTATACTGCATAAGTTTGACCCTGACTTTGAGGTCATCCTTCATGATGTTAAAGTTTGACAGTCCTATGATGTCCAAAATTCTGTCATGCGGAAAAACCTTTATTCATGGATGGTGGACCTGATTTGGTCATCAGTGGGAAATGGCCAACATGATATCCTTGCATACAGACCAGACTTTTGCCCCATTCAACTGTATCAGTTGTATCTGACTGGTGAGCCCTTGCAAGAGAGCTGATAGAGGCTGACATGGATGCTGTATGAGCAACCATGTTCTTCAGAAGGATTTCATAGATTCATAGATTCATAGATTCATAGATTAGTACTACGCTAACTGCCCTTGTTGGCCATTTTAAGCCTAGTTAATTACCCCATGTGAGAATCAAATGCTGCACCTTGCATCTCTAAGGTAAACACCTTAAACATTGTGCCAGCCTCCCACCCCTCATCATAAAATTGTCTCTGATCTCCACCATTTACATGTATTGGTGAATATCTTCACATATTCCAAGCAACCCTCTCACATTCTTGTATTCTGCATCTGACTTTCAGTAGCAGTAAAGTGTGCCTACACAATGTCCTGACACATTTTGAGCTGTGTTCCTGAAGCCAGTATTATCATTGCCTTCATATAGCACTGCTCTGAACAGGTTCAACAGTGGGTATTCCAACATTAAACATTAATGTGGCCCTTCTCAATGTAAAGAGTCTAAATAACAGTCTGATTTTGAGTCACTTCTGCATCTGGAATGAAACCACAACTGAGTAGTGACTGCAAAATGTCACTAATGCAATGAAAGCACCCCCATATCTATCACATCTTTAAGTCCATGGAGATGGTGGTAGTGTCTTCGTTTTCAGCAGGGATTTCATTCCTACCAAACTGATACCTGATGATCTTCCCAGTGAGCTCATTAAACTCCAGCTTAACCTAGGTAGGCTGGACCTTTTGCTTATATATTGTTGCATGTCCCCTTTTTGATCCCACATGACCAGAATAAGTTCATGGTATTTCTAGCTAACATTCTATTAGAGATGGATCTCTAATCCTCGGTCACCCAAGATATGTTTCTCAATTTTTTTTTAATTTTTTAAATACATTTGAATGAATAACAAAGTATTTATACATAACATCTTACATAACTATGTACACTATTTACATTAGCCTGACACTATAACAGATATCAATGTATACAGTGACTTTATAAGTATTTTCAATCCATTATCAGAGTGTCTGATCAATTATTGTATAGTGTCAATCAATGGTAAGACTTTTGCCCAAGGCTTGTTGATAAATGGCTTTGGATAAATTCTTAGTTCTTTAATTTTAATTTCCAGTAATGCTGTGGTCTTCCATAGGCTGTAGAAGTATTCCAAAGTTGGTATTGTGTTTGTATTCTTTTTGTTATACACTTCCTTGAAATTGCAAGTATAGTCCATACTAGATACATGTTTGACCTATTCAAATGAGGACCTTCGTTCATATTTAATAATACAGGAGCTTTAGTTAAATAAAATGATTCATTAAATAAAACTTGTAGAAAGTTATTAATACCATTCCAAAATGGCTTTTTTTTAACACAATCAAAGAAAATGTGGTTCCAATCTTCATTGTGCATTTGCTCACATCTCCAACATATTCCTTTTATGGAAGAACTAATTTTATTGATTCTGTCTGGGGTTAAGAATGCTCTGTGCAAGCATTTCCCATTAAAACCTTTCCAGTATTGTGTAAAGAACGTATATTTCATTAATAATACAATATTTGTTTTAATATCTTCAGTTAACTGTATTGAGTGTCCTTTTGTTATATATTTCCAATTTGAGGTTTTGGGTGTTGTTTTATAGTTTATCAATATTTTGTAAAATTTTAAAATTGTTTCCCATGTCAAAGTCATTATATATGATTTCATATATGTATTTCATAAATTTAGTTATTTCTTTATGAAGAATTGTTAATTATTCTACTTAAATCTTAAGAATATGACAAAATCCTCTCCATTAATAATTTTCCTAAATGAGTCAATGTAATAAGTAATCATACGAGTTTTAGTGGGTTTAGTTATGTTATATTGCATACTAATGCATAATATGTGCCATGGCAAATTGTTTTTATCTATTTGAAATCTGTTTTGTAAACCAAATTAATTTATTGATATTGCAGTTAGTAATTATTTCTAATTTGCAGGGTAATTTGGATTTATCCAATCTAAGATTGTTTTAGATATTGATGCTTTTGGTCCAATATGATGTATTAAAACTATTCTGTTTCTTTTGGGAAACAATAAAAATTTTATTAGGCATGGATTTATTTCTTTAAGTATATTCCTTTCTAGTAACAGTTGTATTGCCAAGGCTATATATAGGATCTTGGGCATTAAAACCATTTTTATTAACTATAGTCTATCTTCAAATGTTAATATTATTTTGTTCCATTTCTCCACATATATTTTAATTGTATTGATGACATTATTGTAGTTTGTTGAGAGTAATTCACTATTATCCTTACATAACACAATTCCTAGATATTTTAAGGTATATTCTTGTTTCCCTATGATGTGATCCCCCTTAGTCTGCATTTCCTTTTTTTATTTAAAAATAAACATTTTGATTTTGATTTATTGAAATGGAGTCCTGAAGTCATATGAAATTTGTCAATCAATATATCTAATTCTTCTATTATCTCTTTTATATTAGATAATGTTAATAATATGACATGGGTTCCTAGCACATAGTCAAACTTTTACAAGTTCAAACCTCATTCGGTCAAGACCATAAGTTCGAATTTGTAAAAGTTTGAGTGTTTGAATGGTAATCTCCATAAGCAGAGGTTTCCATTTTGTTCAATGGGGTATAATTTCGGAGTTGGTATATTTAAGTAGCAGGGGGTGTGGGGGGGTGGATCCTCCACATGGGGCTTAAAACAGTTTATTTTGTTTTCCCTTGTTTTTTTTATCCATAGTCAAAGTTTTGCAACTTCAAACATAATGGTTTGAACATTATGTGTTGGAAATTATAAGACTTCAACTATGTGATATACATCCATATGTCATCAGCAAATGGCATTACTTTAGAATCATATTGTTCATAAACATCTATTCCTTTGATTTTTATATTGTTATGAATTGAATCTGCCAATATTTCAATAGCCAGAGCATAATTGGTGACATGGGACATCCTTTTTTAGTGCCTTTTGTTATATGCATATAGTCATAGGTAAAAGGACCTAACTTGACATACGCTAAATTATTTGTATATATATTCTTTAGGAGATGAACAAAATATGCAGGAAATTGAAATAGAATCAAGATTTTGAATAAATAGTCCCAATTTAGGGAATCAGAGTCTTTATCTATATCTAAGCCAATTATGAGTGTTTCTTTATTTTCTTTATTAACATAATCTATAATGGAAATTATCCTTTTAATATTGTCATGTGTGTGTCTATGATATATAAATCCAGTCTGATCATTATTTATTGTTTTGGATAGTGGTATTTTCATTCTGTTAGTTAATATTGTCATAAATATCTTATAGTCATTATTTAATAATGATATAGGTCTATATGAGGTACAGAGGTTTGGGAATTTGTTTTCCTTTAGGATTGGTGTGATTAAGGACTATCTCCAAGAGGGTGATATTTATTTTATTTATTTTATTTTACATTTGTTGACCGGGATAGTCCGACTGGATGCATGTCCATTTTCAGTGGAGGCCCAGGGAGAAAAGCTCCAAGGGAAAGCAAATACAGCATTACATAATACCAGCATTACATATTACAAACAGACTATTTACAGAGATTACATACGTAAGCAGGTTAAACAAGTTCCACAGGTTAGAGTTAATCCTGAGCGCAAGTCAGGATTAAATTAAATTACACAGTAAACTGGTTAACAGATTTTTACACATTCTAGAGAGAGTTAGCCAGGCTTGATACATTGACATAGCCAGTTAAGAGACAAATGTTGTTTGAATCTAGTTTTAAATTAACCTAAGGTGGAAAGTAAGGTAATAGCTGGAAGAGAGTTCCAGGATCTACTTACAGAGTTTGCAAAGAGAGAGTCCCTGACTATGTTATTAATTTTTCTAGTCTGAATTAGTAGTTTGTTAGAGGATCGAAGCGGTCTAGGATTGTTATGGGGGTGATAATATTTTTAAGTGCAGGAGTATTGTCCGGATTATAGAGGATTTTATAGGATTTTATAGGCCATAATCAGTTGATTATACTGGATTAGGCTGGGTAGTTCAAGCCACCCAAGCTGATTTAGATTGATGCAATGATATGTCCTAAAAGGCAGCCCAGTGGCAAACCTGGCAATGTGGTTGCAGCAAATTGAGAGTTTGTTAAGGACAGTCTTTTTTAAATTAGAGAGTAGAGGGGATGCATACAGAAGGGTTGAAAGAAGGTGAGAGCAAGCTATGGCAATTTTAGCTGGAGGGGTTAGGAAGGCTTTTATTCTGTAAAGTGACCCTAGTTTTTTTATTAATGGTTTTGATAGTTTGGTTAACATGTAGGTTGAATTTTAGATTATTGTCTATGATGACACCTAATAGTCTTGTAGAGGGGTCAGGGGAGATTATTGTGGCATCATTTGAATTTATGATAAAGGTGAAAGCGGTAGACCTACTTGTTGGTGAAAATAACAGCATTTTAGTTTTTTTGGGATTTAGGAACATACGACGTTCAGAAAGCCAGTTTTCTATTGTATTAAGGGTGGTGTGGGTAGCTGACCATAACTCTATTGGAGATGTGGCTGAGCAAATCAGAGTAGAGTCATCAGCATATTGGATACAGCTGACTTTTGGGATGACAGTATAAAGGTTGTTAATGAAGATGGAGAACAGCAAGGGCCCTAGTACAGAGCCTTGTGGTACTCAAAGGGTGTTAGGTAGAAGGTTAGAGAGTTTGTTCTACCAGAGGACAGCTTGCTGTCGACCATTCAGGTAGGATTGAAACCACTGAAGGGCTCTAGTAACTAGGCAGAATGTTTGCAGGGTGTGGATTAAAAGTTGGTGATCAACCATATCGAATGCCTTGGAAAGATCCAAGAAAAGGGCTGAGGATATATAATTATTGTTGCGATTATGGTTTATGGTGTTGGTAAAGGCTAGGAGGGCTGAAGTAGTGCTGTGATGAGGACGGAAGCCATGCTGAGTGTCTGCCATAAGGTGATTCTGGATTAGGTGGTGCATGAGTTGTCTATGAATACATTTTTCCATAATCTTTGCAAGTGGAGAGAGTATAGCTATTGGCCTATAATTGGAGAATTCAGTAGAGCTGCCTCCTTTGTAAAGTGGGATTACATAGGATATTTTCCAGATGGTGGGAATTTTAGCTTCTACTATGGTTCGATTGATTAGTATTGAGACGGGGTAAGCAATAGCATCAGCTGGTTTTTGTAGGTACTCGGCAGGAAGTTGATCAGCAGAAAGTGTAGTGGGTTTTAATTTTTTGATCAAGGTACGGATAAGTGAAGTGGCAACTGGTTGGAAGCTGAATGCGAGTAGGTTTCTAGGGGTGCTACTTTCAGGACCAGGGGAGCTAGGAGGTAGTTGGCTAGCTAGGGCTTGAATTGTCTCAGTAAAGAATTGGTTAAAACTGTCAGAAACATCTTCAGGGGTTTTATCAATAGTAGCAGCAGGGATTGGGGTTGAAGTTTGTCCAGTATGTAGTAGATTATTTAAACCTGCCCAAAACTTCTGAGGGTCATTTTGAGTTACTGTCTGTAAATTACAGTAGTATTGTTTTTTTGTCTTGTAAAATTGATTTTTTGGTTTTGTTCCTGGATTGCCTGTATTTAATGTGATCATGGGGGTCTTTAGAAGAACGCCATAAAGCCCATGCTTTGTTTCTAAGGTTAATTTTGAGTTTAGACTCTTTAGAAAGCCATGGCACAGTTTTTGCCTTGGTTCTCTTTGAACGAACAGGTGCATGCAAATCAAGGATCTCAAGGAATTTGTTGTTTAAGTATGCTACTGCTTCCTCTAAGGGGAGGTGTTTTAGAATAGACCAATTACATGAGTTTAGTTATTGTTGAAATTTGGCAGGGTCAAAGTTTTTATTGTTTCTAACCTTTCTGAGTAAGGGTTGTTGGGAATTAATGGCTTTGTGCTTAATTACATATGTGAGAAGGTGATCGCTTAGGCCATCAAGGAGGTTACCAGAGGTGTACAGTTGGGGGTGACTATTTATGAGTACCCAGTCAAGTATGCTTTCTTTTTGGTTGGGTTTACCTATCCTGGTAGGGGTGGATATAATTTGTGTAAATGCATGCAGGTTAATATGGGTGGTTGGGGATTCTGAGGAACAGGTGCCCCAGTCTATGTTAAAGTCTCCAAGTAGTAGGGTTTCTTGGGGGTAATGACATGATAGCCAGTGCAGGATATCTTCAAGTGTAGATATATTGTTAACTGGGGGAATGTATATACAGATGATACTAATGCATTTATTTTTATTAAGTTGCAATTTGGTGGCAAGAATCTCCGAGTTATTAATCTGAGGTGGTTGTATTACATCTATGGTGACATTCAACTCAGATTTATAGAGTACAGCTACCCCACACCCCTTCCTCAAAGCATGATCCAGCCTGTGTATGTTATACCAAGGTGGTAACACTTCACTGTCTTTAGTGTTAGGTTTTAACCAGGTTTCAGATAAACAGAGAATCTGAAGGGAGTGGACATCCAGAAGTGCATGCAATTCATGTGCCTTGTTATTAATGCTTCTAATATTGAGATGACAGGCTAGGAGAGAGTTAGTTGGCCTATTAATTGTAGGTTTGTAGCTTAGATTGCAAGTAGAGGGGGTATGTGTATCTGAAGTGGGTGGGCCAGGGTTGGGGTGAATATCACCACCAAGTATTAGGTTGAGTCTATACTTGGTGATGAACTTCAGGAATTTGTTTATTAGTTTGTAGTAGTATTTGGAGCTAGAACTAATGTATGTAAACCTTGTGAATGAATTTCCAATAGAGTTTTATGGAAGATGGATAGTATCTTTGAAGGAAAATGTTTATATATTTCCATAATTATGCCATCTATACCTGAAGCTTTATTATTTTTACCCTCTTTTATTGTATATGTAATTTCTTTGTCGGATATGGGTGCTTGCAGATCTAGTTTTAATTTTTCTGGTATTTTTTTATTTTAGAACATTTTCCATCTAGATTTAATTGATCAATATGTATATTTCTTTTTGGAAATGTTCCATATAGTGATTTCTATAGGCTTCAAAAATGTCACCTATATCCGAGACATTTTTCCCTTTCTTTTCATAGAAGATTGTTTTAATGTTATTAGTTTTTGATTGTATTTTGATTCTTGTGGATAAATTATGTAGATATTTGGGAGAAGTGGCCAAGGTATTGATTTTTAGTTTTCCTAAAGCTTATTTATATGAGTAAATGAAAGAGTTTTAACCAGTTTAAATTTTGAAGTGCAAGACACTGATGTGACTGTTAGGAATGACCTGAGGCATATTTAGCAATTTTATTATAAGTAGATTTGATTTTCATTAGGAGGGAGGTCTGCAGGTCAGTGAGGATTTGTGGTCATAGAGAAGGCTAGGGAGCCTTCATCATGCTTCCCCTTGATGTTCAATGTAGTGTATGTCATTTATGACAAGTTAAGACAGTAGTGTTATTATACCCAAGCCCATGTTATTAAATCCTGTCTTTAATATGTACATTTAGCAGACTACTTCATCATATAACGATTATATATTTTATGTTTAGATTTACTAAAAGCATACATTACATAACTATTGTGTGTTTTTTTTTTTTGGCTGTTGCTTAGTTATTTGAGAGACCACAAGCTGTAATGATTATTCTTATTATTAGCTCCTTCCAAGCATGTTTATAGAGTCCATAGACTTCAAATTATGAGACCCTTCTAGTTTCTTATTTGTTATAAGTATATTTCCATCCTTACTTACACACATATCAGTAATTCAAGCATGGGCAACAATGACCATCCAGTTTTGCCAGAATACCATTCACTAGTTCATGTGGTGTGTTTTAAGGCTGTTCTTAAAATATCCAAACCAATATTTGCCCGGTTCCATTTTACCAGCCTGTTCCATGCAGTGGCCACTCTGCCAGTGAACCACTCAAAACACCTTCCATTCCCATAGATATTTCCATGAAGGAAATCTGATGACTCTCTAGTACTTATTGGCAATCCCAAACACCCCTAAAATCAGCTATTCCCATATGCCCAACACTTCTGAGCAAGCTCACCTCCCAGACCACTGCAAAGGGTACTGCACAAGACCAAGTGGTCTTAGTCTTTCACAACAACTCAGAATTCAACTCTTATGTAAGTCCTTAATGTGTTTGGACCAAAATACAATTTAAATATAAAACTGTGCTTATTATTTATTTATGTATTTTTTATCAAGAATCAACTTAATGAGCTAAACGAAGTGTTGGGAGACCATTTATATATATATATATATATATATATATATATATATATATATATATATATATATATATATATATATATATATATATATATTTAAACCAAAAACTTCATTGCCAAGAATCATTTCAGAGGCTCCTCAGAGCCGTTAAGCATTATTGTCACTCTGTCTCTGTTACCATAGCAACCTGGGAATGTCTGTTTCTGTTAGTGTGTCTGTGTACTGCATACCAGAGGCTCACAATGCACCTGAAGCAAAGCTTCACTTTACTGCAACTTCAAACCTAAATTCCCTCCCTTTCAGTGAGGCACCAGCCAGGAAAAGATCAGAGAGCAAACAGATAAAAAAAAAAAAAACTCCCAACAAGCCGCCACAAGAGATAACACATTTTTCCAGCCTTCCCACCTCTTACTTAGCAGATGTATAAACAAACTATTCTCTGCCACAAAATCCCAAATCACAGTTTTATCCATCCCCTTTCCCTGGATCTAGGCTAAAACACCAAGTGTCACTTCCTAATACACAAGCATCAGTAAACCTCGATCACTAGCCGTAACCCACAGCTTCCCGGAGATGAAAATGGACACATACAATAGCTGCCAGACATAACTGCATCCACACACACACCATGTCAGGCTTAATCAAACAGCCCTTGAAGCTATGATACCTGCCATAATTGATATTAACTATGTTTAGACAGAATAATAATGACAGTTGTACTAGTTGCCAGACACGGCTTCATCCACGCAGACCCTATCAGGATTGATCAAAGAGCACTCAAGGCTATGATACCTGCCATAATTGATACTAACTATGTTTAGACAGAATAATAATGACATTTGTACTAGCTGCCAGACACAGCTGCATCCACACACACCATATCAGGATTGATCAAACAGCACTCGTAGCTGTGATACCTGTCATAATTGATATTAACTATATATAAAATAATGATGACATTTGTACTAAGAGCTTGCTACTATTATTTAACCAGGATATATGTGACATTTCTAAATCATACTTTAACTGAATAAGGCATTAGACTCCATGACAGCATTTTTTTTCAAAACACTCTACTGTTACTGCTATTATATATGATGTTAATTTGTTACATTTGAGTCTGAACTCTGATGAATGGTACCTTGTTGAATTAGATAATTAATTACTTAAATTATTATAAGTAAAATCAATGAAAAATATACAAGATAAGTATTCATTGAGTTCAAGTAGGGGAATAGAAACTTCTATGTTTGTATTATATGTTTCTTTGTTTGCCTTATATATAATGTAAATAGTAACCCATCTTGACCTATCTTTATTTGTGAAGAACCATTGTACTCTTTGAGCATTCTGAATACATTATTACTGTTTCTCAGTTGTTTAAGAAACCCTCCGTTTTTAAATAAAAACAGATGACAAGTGATATACCATATCAGTTGCTACTTTGAGAGATGTAGTTGTTAAGAGTTATTTTTTTGGGACAGCTATCTTGGAATCAGTTTTTTGTTTCTTCTTTCTAGCATCAGTCCAAGGATTTGTTTGTTTTATTCTTTTATGAGTAGGGGGCATCCATTCCATTTCTTTTGGGATAGACACTATGTTGTTATTTTTGATGAATATATTAGCTTCTTCTAACCCCCGGATTTACTAATCTTCTGTGCAGGACTAGCTTAGTCCTGTACGGAAGCGACCGTTTAGGAGCAGGATAGCAGTGTGCCATGCATATTAATGATGCACACTGCCTGAGCTCCTAGGCTTACACAAAGTGTGTAAGAGTACAGGGGGTGTGTCTGAGAGCAGAGATCTCAGAATAAACAAGTCCCCACGATGTCGAACAGCAGAAAGGGGTATGCAATGAGCAAGACCACTCACAGGTGACTGCATATCCTCACCAACAGTCCCCCTTGTGTATAACAGCAACAGAATGTAGAAATAAAATGAAGAAACCCTTCTGTTTCTTTAAAAATCTGATTACAGCTAATCATAGGTGCGTGGGTGTGCCCATTGCTTAGCTACAGTTAAAGCAGCTTAAAAGGCTGAAGAGGATAACAAGGAAGATATATACAAATGAAGCAGCAAAGCAATAGTGTTGTGGGCAGAGCATTTGCCTTTCGAGCAGGCATTCCTGGTTCGAGTCCCACTACAGCACATTCGATTTTACATGGGAAAGCACTTTATTACCAATATTTTTGTTGCATAACCCACTAAATAACATATATTTTTGAACTGGAGTACTGCAGTAAATGCAAGTGCGAGGTGTCAGTGTCATAATGAATAAGGCACTAGTAAGCAGGTGTAAGCACAAATAAGCAGTAGTAAGCATATTTAAGCACTAGTAAGTGGCTTTAAGCCTGTTTTCATGGAGGTAAACAATGCCCACACTGGCTAAGCAATTCTAAAGCTAACTCTCTGTAAGCAGATGTAACAGCAGGTTAGCAGTGCTTACCATTGCGCAAACCCACTTACAACTGCTGAAAAGTGCCTCAATCACTCTGTATCCAATGGCCCTGTTCTGCTCATCAACAAAATAAACAGCCATGCAAGTCTCGATCCCACAACCCTATACACCACAGTCCCAGTAGTTATCCACCAAGCCTTCACAGAAGTACGGAAGAATGAGGTAGTAGCAAACAAGTCCTCATCATAGTATAACCAAACTGAACCTGTGAAAGGCATCAGTATACAGTCATATGTGTCATAACCCACTACATAACATAAATATGTGAACTGGAGTACAGCAGTAAGCCCAGAAGTGAGGTGTAATTGTAATAGAGTGTTGAAGTCCACAATAAAACACAAGGACCCCACATAGTGTACATACACATCAATCAGCAATACCAGGCATACATATAAGTTGCAGTGAATAATAACACAATGCCAAAAAAACATTATAATGAAGGTCTAATGTAAGCAATGCTAAGCATTGCACAGGCCAGATTAGGAGGTGTGAGCAATGTGTAGACCAGCTAACTCTTTGTGCCCAGTGGTATACCTCTTTAAACAATGCCAACTTTAGGTAAGCAGGTTTGCCCATAGCTTAGCCTTTACAAAACCAGCCAATCACAGCCAAGTGTGGGAAATCGGCCCTACTTAAACCCAAGATGCGGGAATACATCTCATAAGTGGTTGTAGCTTCCCCTTGCAAGCACTATGGCAGTAAGGGGAAGAGGAGTGTGCTTCCGGGTGCAGCACTGGTGCATCCAGGAGTCCAAGGTCATGGCAGGACTCCTAGTTAAAGACCATGCACAGAGACTGCTGCAGGGTCAGTACCAGGGCTCCCAATATAAGGCAGAGGCCTGGGACTGTCTCGCCCATGACTTCACCAGTGCCACTGGCATGCCCTAAACTGGTGAGCAGGTCAGGCACCACTATGCTGACCTAAAGCGGTGGAAGGGGGACCTCTTGGAGAAAAGGCTAGAGCATCAGGGGATGTTCCAGACATGTGTATCACCCCCAGTATGTATGTAATAATTGCCAGCTCAGGTATATCATGGATAGGTATGGCTCAATACTCTTATGTCCCCCACAGCTGCAACAGAGTGGGCCATGAACCAGGAGGCCCACATCAGCCGCCTGGCAAGGTTGTGATGTGAGGCAGGTCAGTAATATTTATGCTTTTACTGTCATAGGAAATAAAAATAAAAGTAGTAGTAAATTAATTGCCAGTATAAAACCTGTATTGTTCAAGGCAAGTACTGCATACACTAGAGAATATGGCAGGAATAGTCTCATATTGTTTGTATGTCAATAAAAGTGTAATATCCTGACAAAACAGGTTTAATTGCTGGAATGCATGTGTATATTCTGGTATCATATGGTAATATAGATATGCAATCATGTAATAGTACTGTTGTATTAAACACTGTTACCCATGCCATGCACCATAACTTGAATGTGTAGGAATGCCAGTATATGACAGGTGTAATCCCCAGAGACCATTTAGCACAAATGAGAGACACATAGACAGAAAACAGGGAAAATGCAGACAACAAAAACTGAATAGCACATGCAACTGAGATGTGAACTGTTGATAGTTTAGCACACAGAGCCACGGTTCAAATCCTGCCAGTGGTGGTAGTCTGCATACAGACTCATATCCCACAAGTGTACAAATATGTCCAGAATGTCTATTAAAGTGGCCCATATCTATTGCTTATCAACCTGTCCCCTGGAAAATCAGTGGGATGATCACAGACATATAGGCAGCAAACAGGAAATACAACTGATTGACACACATCTATGACAACAAACCTGGCATACTAACAACTCCCCAATACCTTATGTGACTAAGAAGCCACATATGTCCCATTTACACCCCAACTTGTTAAGCTGTGGTCAGAGTGTGTACAGTAACACAGTGAGATGTATGTGCATAGTAGTAATGTGGAACCTGATACTGTGTGTGGGAACATTCAGGTAGTGCTAATAAACATTCCTCCCACAGGTCTGTCAGATACCAACACTGTGCCCAGAAATAGAAGAATGATATGCAGTTGTTCTGAATAATGAGGTATTACACATCACTGATGCCCACACTGTCCTACAACATATAACTGTCTAGGAAATCTGTATAAGAGTGTTGTTATATAAGGTCAGAATGCATAAGCACAGGGGATTAATAAGACAGAAAGCAGATTGGAGATAAACAACAATATCAATATAGCAGACATAACTGTGATGGACAGTGTTTAAGTTGTAGTAGATGCAGCCATGATCTGAATCCTGAGAGTGGAATTACACTGCATACAGATTCATACCCCACAACTGTACACATGAGGCCAGAATGTCCAATATATGTGCCTATATCTGCTGCCTGTCACCCTGTACCCCTGGTAAGTCTGTGGGATGATCCCAGATGTGTAGTCAACAAACAGGGAATACAAGCAATTGTCAACCATCATGAAAACACTGTAGCAACCCCCAAAACTGTTAGGAGAGTAATATTACAAGTATGTCCTCTCTACACTCCCATGTTGTCAAGCTGTGACCAGAGTGTGCACAGTAACAGGGTGAGATGTATGTGCATAATACTAATGTGTAATCTGGACCTTTGTGTGGCAACAGTCAGGTAGTGCTAACAAACCTGTACTGGTACTGTCCACCCTGGTATTGTAGGGGATTGTGAGTGTTGCAGTTTCTCTGAATAATAAAGTGTCACTGGTCACTGTCACCCACACTTTGCTACATAATATAACTGTGTAGGAAGGCATGTATATATGTGTGTCAGGTCACTAAAGGTGGAAGAGGTCAATATTCTAGATATGTCCAGGAACACCAGTATGTGGTCAACACAAGGCCAGAGTCTGTGCAGAAAGAGTTGGATAGCATAGTGCAAAACATCAACCCGGACTCCAGGCGTATGTGTACAAACAGTTAGTCACTGCTAACAAACATTCCCTCTACAGGTATATCAGGTAAGAGGTGTACACTGCAGGTAAAATCAGTTCGTGTGTAATGATGACGACCATATCACTGTCCAAAATAAGGCTATAGGGTAGTGTAGTTAGACTTGTAAGGTACAGATAACAGCACTGACTAGGAAAGTAATATGAACTACAGGAATATACTACTTGTTAACTGACATCTCTCTCTCCCCCCCACCTTATCTCCAAAAATAATCAATATGCTCACCCCAACTGGTATGTAATCACTCTGATAATGTCCAATTAATTGATACATATTTTAATGGTTCCCATGCATGTGCCATATTGAATTATTCCAACATTGTTGGCATGGTGCCATCAACATACCTGCAGGTTGTTCTTATTACCACTGTGGTCCCATATATGCATGTGTTTTGTTTGCTATGTAACTGTTCCGTATCTGGTGTCTGGGATAATGGGAATATCTATGTATGCTGTTATACCTAACCCTGGAATGTGTTGACTATTACTAACCCATATATGATGATGAAATCTAAACGCTATAGCAAGCTTGAGAAAGCTGGTCCCAGTGGACCCACCTATCCCACCTCAGCTGGGCATGGCACCAGGCACCAGCATGTCTGGGGCTCAACCCCGGACCTCCCTGTCCACTGGTCCTGCACCACCATCAGGTGGAACCACCTCAGGGAATGGGGCACACTCCCCGTGGAGTGGGCATGGACAGGCACCTGTCACTTGTCGCCATGTTGGGGTTGTGGTGGGTAGAGCGATCAACGAGCAGTTTGGTGATCTTCTATACCAGCTCGAGGGCCGCATGTCATGATTAAAGAATCAACCTGGCTCTGCGGCTCAGCCCCCAGCACAGCCAACTTCGGGGCTGTGAAGGTGCAGTAGTGACTGCCCATGGGTGAGGACCTCAGCCCCACTGTTACCACTAGGGGGATTGTGGGCTTCCGATATCCCAACACCCCACCCCATCAAGGTGTTTACCCCACACATGTGTCATATGCCACCACTGTATGTGTCTTGTGCGTCTTGTCTGTTAACCTACCCAACCTACCTCCCCAAATATACTGACTACCCCTCCCCAACATCCCACTCTCACCTGAAA
The DNA here is from genome assembly GCF_019279795.1 of Protopterus annectens. Lineage (NCBI taxonomy): Eukaryota > Metazoa > Chordata > Ceratodontiformes > Protopteridae > Protopterus > Protopterus annectens. Next base: position 1,234,623,615 of record NC_056733.1, on the reverse strand, counting down.
AAAAGAAAAAAGGGCAATCTGTTCCCAGAAAAAAATCTCGCCCCATACATAGCTGTTCCTTTTGCACATGTGTCCACTAAGGTTGCCACCTTTTCAAATGGCCAAAGTTTTGACATTTTGGTACAAACAAACATCAGATTTTTACAGGCGAACCCACAGTCAGTACAAAGGATAGAACTTAACTTTTTTTTTTTGCAAAAATAAAAGCTTATTCTTGGCATTTTTTTGCTGCTTCTGTTTTATTAATATTTATTTTAGTATTTTTAGAAATAACTGTTTTTTTTATGCAACTATTACAAAAATATAAGGAAATAATTTTGTCTAAAATCTCATACATTTTTTTTTTTTTTTTTTTTGTCAGGACAGAACTGCCCAAAGAGGGACTGTCCCTCGCAAAGTGGGACAGGTGGTAACCCTAGTGTCCACTGGACACATGTAATCCGGTCTAACTGGCATCACAACTTATTATTGTTGTCCTCAACCCTCTCCCAGGGGTTCGAGTTTCCAAATCTACCTCCATATTCAGTGTATATGCACACAACTGTTTCTGTAGAAGAAATGGACAGCTATGGACCTTCCCTACACCCTTCCTGCACATCCCTAGCTATTTTCCCTACTGTCTGTCCCTCTTTGTGCCCCTTTTTCACCACTTTCCTATCAACCCTTTTTTTCTTTTCTTTTAAAGAAATTAGCAAAGGGGTAAGCAGGAGTAAGCACTTTTAAGCAGCAGTGAGTGGGTCTAAGCCTGTTTGCGCTGGGGTAAGCAATGCCTACACTGGTTAAGCAATTTAGAAGCTAACTGAGTATAAGAAACTGTAACCAGAAGTTAGCAGTGCTTACCTCCACACAAACCTGCTTACAACTGCTTTAAAGTGCTTTAATCACTCTGTTTCCAATGGTCCATGTTCAGCCCAGCAACAAAATAAACAGCCTCGAATCCAGGACCCTGCACACCATAGAGAAAGTGATTTACCACTAGCCATGCCAGATATATATAACCCTGATGATTTCCAAAACATATCATCCAGCCCAGTCATTAAACAGCACAGAGAATGTAGGCCAACATGTAGAGGTATTCGTGTGTGTAAATATATTAATATCTAAACAGATACAAAATATCTATATATGTATATATATATATATATATATATATATATATATATATATATATATATATATATATATATATATATATGAACATATATTCATGCGAATGCCTACATCAACACATATATATTTCTACACCTATATGTCTACATATACACAGCAAGTTACATATATGTTAGCAGATATATATCTATGTAGGTATATACGAACATAGTTATATTTATGTAAGCAGATATATATATCCATATAGGTATATATGGACATGCACGTGCAGATATCAATGGGAAAATAACTAAATCATATGTGTTCACATGCACCATTAATGGGGTCGAGAGGCCTCAAACGATATACCCTGCAATACACTACTAAGTGTTGCAGATACCATAACCAGGTCCTGGCATGACATGGGCACAAGATGTTAACAGTACTACATCCCACCTGTATGATTTCAGGCTGGTATTGGTAACATATCATGCAGTACAGTCTGGATCCCATAGGAAATGTAGAATGTGGAAGCCATCAACATCCCCAGGAGACATAAACACAAACACATATATGCAGATACAGATATATATATATATATATATATATATATATATACACATATATATAGATATACATGTGACTACACATACACATGCAAAGATATGTACAGTAAGATACTTATTTAATAGGTGCACACAATATGGAGCAGCCACTGTGCCTACAGTTAACACCCTAACAACTGGACACTGGATGAGCCACCCATACAAATGACATTGATGCCTGCAACATATACCCACAGAGAGGTCATAGAAAAAAACACCACACACTGGTTTACAGAAATGGAAAACCTTTATTTGTGTACTATTACAGTATTATATGCCATGTCATAGAGCTGTTCAGACACTGATATTCATATAAACAGAGTAATGCAACTGTCAAACAGTTATACTAATACAGTAGTCTGGAAAGGTTCACAAATGTTGCTGTCCAGGCCAAGCCCTCCAAATCGTACAATAGTGAAGATAGACTGGGTCACAGGATACCACACAATCAACAGTAAGTGATACAGGTGTATAGTCCAGCAGCCTCTATCTATACTCTGTACACAATCTCTAGGTGCTAAAGACTTCAGGTGACCAAATGGGATGTAGCTGTTATATAACAAGGTATAACTGACATCATCACAGACACACTGGCAAACAGAACAGTCTGCATGGCAGGAGGCAGTAGGCCTGCAGTAACCCACTTTATGTAAGTAATGTAAAGATAGGTAAAATGTATGGTACTGTACATCCAGATACCTTAAGGCAGCTCACCCCTGATACCCCCACATTTTGTAACAGCCTAGGTTATGGTATGGTACTTCCCCCCCGACTCAATAATACAAGGCCATACACCACTGTTGCATACAATGGCCTCTGGAGTGCATATGGGCAAACATGTATTGTGTAGGTGAAGCCCACACATATATGGCCCCAGCCTCACCGTATGTGTGGGGGATACAACAGCAATGGACTGCTGGCAGGAATGACAGCGTGGTATACATATATGTGCATATGTATCACTATCTGTATATGTGTAGACATATAATTCTCTGTATATGTATATATCTGGGTGTGTATATGCATATCTATGTACATATACACACCCATCTATATATGTCTATATGTACACGTGTAATTATCTATATAGATATCTGGATAATCATATGTACATGTATATTCACCATATGTACTGAACATGGGGTGTAGCCCTACCTCAACCCCTATAGTCCTATCTTTGTAGTGCAAGAGGATGTCCGGTATGCATAGCAGGTATATTAGTAGACAATTGCTACTGTAATAAGGATTGTCTTCACAGACATGGTGTGTGTGGGAGGTCACATCTGCTTTTCACATGTGCGCCATTGGCTACTAACCGACATCCTAAGGACATCATTGTACAGTATCGCTGCAAGCACGTAATGCTCCTGTGGACTGCAGCAGAGATATTGGCCAATAGTTGTGGGCATTCTGACACATTCTGTACAGTCCAGAGGTATACACAGAACCCCTTAGTGCAGAACATGTGGACCAAGCCTGACAATATGGATGTTAACAGTCTTGTAGATGGCTATAACACATAACGACTGGTATAGTTTCACCCCCATAGGTTATGCATTCACACACCCCTGTCTGTCCTGACACATAATAACTGCTGGTACAGAAGTGCCATGGCCACATACTACCCACTAGATATTGACATACATATGTACAGCATCCCACCGCTTTGTCTGATAGACATGACTGTTAAGGGAGGCCTAGCAGCAGTACATCTGACAAGTATCTGGACATGAAATCTCACTGGGTAAGTACACTAAGCTGCCTGGTATATAATAAAGCACTGTGCAAGCTACAGGCAGACTGGCTCACCACTGGCCTACATCTCCTGTGGGGGAATGCACATGTACCTGCATATATAGCAGGCTCTACAAGCATGTCACAGCACAGGTAAGATACATAGGTTCATAGGCTTACACCTGTGTAAAAGTGCATAACCAGAACCAACATAAACACAGCCACAGCCACATATGGTAAGCTAGCATAATATTACAGTATATGGACTATCTGTACAGCACCATCCTCATATGTGCCACTCATACGCTAACTCTACATATACTGGGCTCTACACAGTGGGGCCTGATACCTGTCTGTGGTATGGGACATGTGTGTGTATGGCCCTACAAACATGTAAGCCTATACGTTAGCATACAGTGGAGCAGCATGTAACATCAGATAGTATGGGACCTAGAACGATGACATCTACCACAGTCTGTACACAGGTCAAGGTACATATTAACAATACACACACTGTCAACATTTGCCATAAGTACACAGACCTCAGTATTGTACAAATAAACAGAGAATGTCCAGGTTATGTCATCAAATATAACCCCTACTGTACATAACATGTGTAGCAGTCTGATATCTCACTGGCTTGTTATCAGATATGATGACACTAATCATGGTGTACAGCACATATGCACCTCTTAATGGATGACATATGTACAAAGGTTGACAGAGTTGTGGCTGGAAGCACATACACAGGGCCAGTATTGACATATTGCTGTGATAACAGTATGCATTTACTGTTGAAACAGGGTTTGTCGCAGCATATGTCCTATGAGGGATATGAAGTCAGTAAATGTCACAGATTTCACCATCTACAGACTGCAATCCTCACACTACCTTCTGCAGTTCACAAATACATACTCTGTGGGTAACACATGAAACCAAAGGCAACACACACTGCCCAGTCTGCAGATGACCCTACAGATGGGGAGTCCTCATAAACATAGGACTGACATGGCAGGTATTAATACATGTAGGACAGCCATATCCACACACACCCTGTTAAACCAACATTACTCTGAATGCAGTATAGCAGCACTTACAGTCTGTAGTCAGGTCAGGCACATCCTCCTCTTGCGTGTTGGCCTGTTTCCACAGTGTATGTTGTCAAAGGTAAATCCCCAATCCATCTGAGATGCTGTTTGCCAAACAACAGCTGGAGTTCCTGCTTATAGTGAATGAAAAGACCCAACACCAACATAATGTTCCTAGATATTGGAGTGTGTTTCCATGCAATTGGCTATAGGAATGTTATCACAGCTGTTCCACATGCAATCAGCTAGGGGAGGGCTGCAATTCATGCAGAGGCCATCAGCTGATCATGAGCATTACCTAAAATACACATGCTACTGCCTAAGCAAAGCAGGTGTAAGTCTCCACATCCACCAGTGAGGGAGTGAGAGAGGCAGACAGATCAGTGAGGGGTGGCAGAGTAATACTTAAGCATGTTTGTGTCAGACACCTACCAGCACAGGGTATCAAACCCCTGATGACTATGTAGTTCTATCACAGTTCTATGCAGTTACTGGATGTGACACATAGCTTATCTGTTGTGGAGCCCTCAGAACATATATGTGATGGTGAGTGACATCTGCAACAGGGATATGGTAGCTATACGGTAGGTGAAGTACACGTGCCTGTCCACATGAACAGTTGCCAGCATCAACACAGCCACACTCTCACAGGGACGTGAACACATTCACACACTTGGCAGGGCCAGGATTACAACTCATCACTAGTGAGATTGCCACAACACAGTACTGTGCAGTTATCACATGCACCGCACGGGTCATACGGAGGTTATATGGGCAAAGGGTATAGGGAGGTGTCTGACATTAGACAGCATGCTTCAGTATGCCAAGGGAGGTTGTAGTAAGTATGGATGTGATCATATGCATCATACAACACACACACAAACACACAGGGTGCCAGTACTGACCTGCATGGGTGCATTTCTGCATGGGTGTGTGGTGGTTGACTGTGCCAGATGGCTATACAAGGCTAGGTGATGGGTATACCTTAGCATCAGGCCACACGACAATGGTCTGCATTGTGGCTCAGGGATGTAGTTTCTGCATTTGCCCACACAGGTGGGTATTGTATTCCCCATCCAGTCACCTGGGTGACTATTGTGTGTGGCCAATGCTGTGCATCGCTTGCCATGTATGTGCTCCATTGTCCATGACATGGACGGTGTCTGGGATGTATACACCTCCCACATGCATGTACAGTAATATGTGGAACTGTACCTGGGGTGTCTGGCCCATGTTGTATACACAGATTATCATCAATGTGCCAGTCTTGGCCACCTGGGGTGGGAACTGGTAATGGACAGCAGGTTTACCCTGCACCTACATTGACAGCATGCTAATGGCATTCCCTGGTGTCAGTGGCATCTGACCATACAGGGCAAGTTTTCAGGCATGGTATGTCCCTTGTGAGTCACATGTGATGGCATCACAGGTGTTGCAGGTGTCCAGTAGGGAACATGGGGAAGGTGCACTGTCTGCATGTACATGCTTTTGGACAGATGGACAGGGTGCCATGCCCTCTGTAGCCCACTGCAATCACTCCATAGTTACTATCAGTGGCCAATATGCAGTGTTCTAGCCACATATTGGCTGTTGCCTAGGCATGTGTGTGTGTGTGTGTGTGTGTGTGTGTGTGTGTGTGTGTGTGTGTGTGTGTGTGTGTGTGTGTGTGTATGTCTGTATGAGACATGGGTTGAGAGTGTACTCTGAGTAATACTGGGGTTGCTAACTGTGATTGCCTAGCCTTGATGTCACATGTATGGGTATGGATTTGCCCCACAGCCTCTCAGCTTTTTCACATCTGTTATCTCTGTATGGTGGACATTGTGATATATACTAGGGCCACCATATAAGAAATTTGTAAAACCCACTTCACATTGGGCTCAGGTTTCACACACACCTCCACACATGATACCAGTTACAAACACACACACACACACACACACACACACACACACACACACACACACACACACACACGCACACACACACACACACACACACACACACACACACACACACACACACACACAGCTGTCATGTCTGGAAGTAGAACCCCTACCTAATTAGTTTATTACACTACAGCACTACGCAGTCATAACATGCACCATAGAGATTACTGGAGTATTCCTTCCCCAAAGGTGTATATCACATTGGATGACATTGTGAAGACTGGAGAAAGATGGGCAAAGGCTGCCAGCCTAGTCAAATAGAATTTGATACATAATTCTATCATTTGTATATATAAATGTAAAATACAGGCTTGTGTTCTTAAATGAAAGAAAACACTGTAAAATGTGAACTTCAAGATTGTTGCAACATTGCCATCTGCTATAAGGAAAACTAAGCCAAGCATTTCAAATGTTCTTTGAAGTTAAAATTATCTAAATAATGGTGCCAAAGTGGCTAGCTGAACACATTATTTCTATTGTCTTAACTTAGGGAATAATTGCTAGAGTGTACATATGAAATGTCTTTTATTGTTGTAGCATCCTGAGCAGGTGTTAGATTGCTAAATAACACAGTTTGTTGGCCTAGGAACTCCAGACTAAGTGTCAAAATGATGTAATGTGTATACTGGAAAAACTTAAGTGTCAAAATGATGTAATTTGGGAGGGCTTAGCAAAGATGTTTGTTAGTGAGTTTAAAAACTCTGCCTGTTGTGTTATGTAAGTAGTGTCTTAGAAGTATGTTTTCTTGTAGTAATAGCAAGGAGCTTAGATGAAAGTTAGACAAGTGTTTTTCTGTTATATCAGAACTTTCCTACTGTATTGTTTTAAGTTTCTGTGTGATCTCTGAAATCTTAGATATCACCGTGGTGTAGTAGTATTGTCTTGTGTTTTTAATTATTTATTATTAAATATTTTTAAAACCTTTACCTGTGGCTGGTTTGTGTAGAGATAAGTAAGCTCTAGAGTACATTGCATATTTATAGAGTTTATTGTAATAAGCCACTCTAATAAGCCTTAGACTGAATAGTCACATTACCAATTGGATAATAATATTGCACAGTAATAATTGGACACCCTTTTAAGGGCCTTTGGGTAGCTGATTAGTATTAGCTAGTAGTGGTAGAAATTACTACCATATAGTCTGGGTAAAGGGGCACAGCTTCAGAATCTGTGTCAGCCTTTCCCAGGAGTGCCTGTGAAGTTGTATACATACTTATCTCAAAGTATGTGTGGTGTGTCAGCTACCTGGGCAGGAACACAAAGCACTGGTGGGACAGAGAGGGTACGGGATGTTAGCTTGCCAGCGTGGCTGAGATCTGGACCCTATAGCTGTGCTAGTGTTGAGTCTTATTGGGGACCTGCAGAGCAAGGGAGCAGCCAACTCCAGACTGACTGTGATCTCTGTGTGCATTTAGGGGAAATTATACTTTACTCTGTGTATTTGTTATCCTTTTCTCCTATATGAGATGCTCTCCCTGGTGTTAGTGGTCAGGATTGAGGCTCCTTGATTGCTGGGCCAGGGCACAGTCATCACAGACATCAGCAGGATTGCCAAAGTAGGACATTGGGATTGTAGTGTGTGTGGCTGGGCTAAAATGCATTGCTCCCTACACAGACATTGAAACCCACACAAACCATCCACAACTGACATGTGTGGGTATAGAACACCTAAAGGGGTGTATATCACACTACAGCATGGAGCTGTTGTAGGACACACCACAGGGATTACTGGAGTGCTCCTTCCCCAAAGGAATATTTCACAATGAATGACATCAGCAGGATTGCCAAAGTAGGGCATTTGAAATGTATTGAGTGTGACTAGCCTAAAATGCACTGCTCCCTACACAGACATTGAAACACACACAAAACATCCAGAACTGCTCTGGATGGGAATAGAACACTACCAGAGTTCTATATCACACTATAACAGTATGTAGTTATGGCACACACTATGGAGATTACTGGGCTATAACCTTCCCAGAGGTGTATTTCTAGTTGGATGACATCAGCAGCCTTGCCAACATTGAGCATTTGAATTGTAGGGAGTGTGACTACCCTAAAAAGCATTGCTCTCTATACAGAGAGACACACTTGTGAAGCCTGAGATTAAAACACCTACCTACCTAATTTATCATACTACAGCAGTATGCAGTTACAGGACATGCTATGGAGATTACTGGGGTACAGTCTTCACAGAAGTGTATTTCTAGGTAGATGGCATCAGCAGCCTTGCCAAAGTTGAGCATTTGAATTGTAGGGAGTGTGACTACCCTAAAAAGCATTGCTGTTTACAAAGACAGCCACACACACACTTGCCACATCTGTGATTAGAACACCTGCCACTTGCTAACTCTAGGATTAGAACTCCTACCTAACTAATGTATCACACAACAGCAGTACACAGTTATAGGACACGCTACAGAGATTACTGGGCTGCAATCTTCCCAGAGGTGTATTTCTAGGTGGATGACATCAGCAGCCTTGGCAACATTAGCATTTGAATTGTAGGGAGTGTGACTACCCTAAAAATCATTGCTTTCTACACAGACAGAGTCAGTCAAACACACACACACACACACACACACACACACACACACACACACACACACACACACACACACACACACACACACACACAAACTTGCCAACTCTGGGATTAGAACACCTACCTAATTAATTTATTATATTACAGCAGTATGCAGTTACAGGACACACTACAAAGATTACTGGGCTGCAACGTTCCCAGAGGTGTATTTCTAGGTGGATGACATCAGCAGCCTTACCAAAGTAGCACACTTCAATTGTAGGGATTGTGACTACCCTAAAAAGCATTGCTGTCTGCACAGAAACACACTTGCCAAGTCTGGGATTAGAACTCCTATGTAAAAAAGTTTACCACACTACAGCAGTATGCAGTTATGGAATGTGCCATGGAGATTACAGGGTTGTAGCTCTACCAAAGGTATATTTCACAGTGGATGACCTCAGCAGGCTTGACATAGTAGGGCTATGGGAAGGGCAGTGTGTGTACATGGGCCATAACCCATTCATCTAGGGGTTGGCACACCACTTGCAGGAACACACAGGGTCATATTTCCCAATATGTGTATACAGATGCTAGTTGACACCTTCCTTGTACAGTCATGTTGCACAGCTAGCACGTGCACCACATATTCTGTACTGCTGACAGATACCTGTGGCTAGTATCTATAGTGAGTGACATCTGAACCTCATGTGGTTGTGGCCCTTTGGTTGTGTGCTGGGTGGGACAGGCCTGGATGGCTGCTTGTCACAGTCACCCTCTTCCACACATCTATGTATGTCTACATTTGGCTTATTATAGTGTGTTGTCCTTAGATATATATATATATATATATATATATATATATATATATATATATATATATATATATGTATTCCTGTCCACTGTGTGTGCAAAGCATGTGTGGTGCATACTGAAGAGTGTCTGCACTAACATCTGCGACTGCTAGTTATGTCTGGTCCACTGGTGTTTTCAGACAGGGCTTTCATGTGTTTAAGTGTGTGAGCATGCCCAGTATGACCTTTCAGTGTGTTGTTGACTGACATTGCCTTCATTTCTCTAAGTGTGTGAGCATGCCCAGTATGCCCGTCTGTATTAAATGTGTGGATCAAGTCCAGGTAGTCTGTAATGCAGTGCTGACCTTTGTGTTGTACACCTACAGGTGTCATACTGTTTCTGCAGGGTAACTGTCAATCACATGGCATTGACTGTTACTACATTTCTGCATGTGATGGGGGGCACATGTGACTATTTCTACATTTTTACACAGGATTGGAGGGGCACACCTGACTGTTACTACATTTCAATGTAGAATGGGGGGGCACACCTAACTATTTCTACATTTCTACACAGGCTTTGGGGAGCACACCTGACTGTTACTGCATTTCTATGTAGGATTGGGGGCACACCTAACTATTTCTACATGTCTACACAGGATTGGGGGGCACACCTGCCTGTTACTACATGTCTACGTAGGATGGGGGGGCACACCTGACACTTGTACACATTTGCTATGACTGTACTGGTTTGTCAGGTACACCATTTCATTCTGTAGTCTTACCTATCATGCTGCCTAGAGGCATACCAGTGTACTACAGATCTTAGCTTTTATTTACCTACATATTAGTTTCAGACTTCCTGCCCTTCAGAACTGACATCTCACAGCTTGACCTGTGGTCATTGATCTGTGCAGGGCTGGAGGGGGAGGTTACACATAGGCATCATTCAGAGGTCATAGCACAGCCTTTGTTTGTGTTTGTCTACACCTGTCCTGCTGGCTGTGACTGTTGTTGGGTATGTGAACCCCACCTGACTGGCATGTGTGAGTCACTTACCTTGTGGGTGTCCCAGTATTGAGGGTGGTGCTGCAGGGCTGCCCAAGTCAGATGCACATAGTACACTCCATACACATGGTTGAGCACAGGTAGTGTAATGTTTGGTATCCCTTTTACTGTATGTGAGAGTCAGAGAGAGAGTTGTCATTCCATGGGTCCCTCCTGTGTCAGTGTATGTGCTATGTGTTGCCTCTTTGCAAAGGCCAGGGCATAATGGGCACACCTCCTTCTGCCTACTGGGGCAGGCCCAGGTTGTTCCTCCTCCAAGTCACTCTGTGCCTATGCAGGCCTTGGCAATGGTGGGGGGCTGTGTGGCCCTGCCCCGTGCTGTTCCTGCTGCAGCTGTTTTTGCAGTATCATATTGTGTAGCATGGCACATACGAGGACAATTTGGGTACATGTAGCTGGTGAGTACTGCAAGGCTCCACCGGATATGTCCAGGCACCGGAACCATGACTTGAGCATCCCAAACACATGCTCTACTATAATTCTAGTCTGTGTGTGTGCCTCATTATGGAGTTCAAGTGTGTGTGCATTTCTGATGGGTGTCATCAGCCACAGCTCCAGTGCATATCCAGCATCCTCCACTAGGTGACCGTCAAGGATGTCCCTATTGGCAAATCTCTGGTACAGCTGCGATAGATGCCAGATGTGGGAATCGTGATAGCTTCCAGGACAGCCGGCACACACATTCATTATTAAGCCCTGGGCATCGCACATGGTCTGGCTGTTGATGGAGGGGAAGCCCTTGCGGTTGATGTAGTTCCTACTGCACTCTCTGGGTGGTGCTTTGATGCATATGTGCGTGCAGTCTATAGCACCCACTACCTCAGGGTATTCTGCTATTTGGTGGAACAGTTGCATATTGCTGGCCAATGCCTCACGGGTGCTGGGGAAATATACGTGCTCACCGACATGTGCTGACATGGCATCCAGGAACTGGTGGAGTACCCTGGATGCTGATGCCTGTGAGATCCCCATCATATCACCAGCTGGCCTTTGGAAGGTACCTGTAGCTATTATTCTGAGTCCTACAAATACCTTGGTATCCACTGGGATGGGTTCTCCTCTGTTAGGTCTGTGTGTGAGGCATGTCTGGCACAGCTCAACAATTTGCTGTAGGAGGTCCCTGTCCACCCTATAGTGCTCCACTATCTCCAGCTCATGTAACCCCTGGTAGGTTACCCTGGGTCTGTACACTCTTCTCTGTCTCCTCACTGTGGGTTTGTTGACAGCATGCACATCCTTACCACCCTCAGCCTCTTCCACAAGTTGTTGCATGATAGCAATTGCAGCCCCTATCATTTTGTTGTTGTGATTGTTAAAAGTTCCCTGCTTATTTACACCGGTGGTGTAGAGTGCGGGAAAAAAACAGAGAGGAGGGTGTTTGCATAGTTTATAGTAGTGTTCTGGGCTGGGCTGATCAGCTGCCTGTGTAATTGGCTGATTCTGATACATTTCACCTGCCAGCTATGCAAGTTCTCCTTGGTTACCTTCTTACTGCTATTTTCCCTTCCCATTGCCTTCCTGTTTAAGCCTGGGGCCTTGCTGCGCAAACAGAGTGCACACTGCTGCTATTTCCTGCTTTAACTTTTTTTTGCCTTTAAAACCCAGTGTACATAATGCGCAACCGCTTAAGCATTGGAAAGAGTGCTAGGCAAGTTTAGACACACCCCTTAGCTTAGCTGTGCTACCCTAGGAGCAAATCCAGGCCACAGGGCTCCAGTTCACTTACAGTATGACTGACACACCCTCACATGATGTCACCTAACTCCTAGGCTTGCACCAAGCTATTCCTACTCTTACACTGTTGGGACCTGACTCATGCTGGGGAAAACTGGGATTCACTATCCTTCACCTCATTTGCATAGGATTCCCTGTTAATGTATAGTTACATGTCTCACACTGAGCCTCCCCCCTTAGCAACCACTACTCACTGGCCATATTGCCTTCTGCCTGCCATTGACTTGCATGGCAGAATACTGATTTTAGTTAGAATGCTTAATTTAGGTTTATTTTGTTATTGTTCCCCAGATCCTGTTTGCTCGCCGCTGCCCTACACTTAGGCAGCCAAGATCGGCTAAAAAAAAAAAAGTTGCGTATTTTATTTTTTTCACTGTTTGCAATGCCATTGGCCTTTTACTTGGCCATTGGCATGCTTACTACATGATATGCAGCCTTTATTTGGAGCTGTCACAGCTCCGTTTTGGATTTTGCAGAAATGTACTCAGTTACTAACAGAGTACATTTCTGCAGATTGCACTAGCCCTGCACGGCCAGTTGCAAGCTTCCTGGATTGCTAAATCACCTCATTTGCATAGATTTCTCCTCCAAATGGACTGATTTACATACAGGGGCTTAGCCCGTGCAGGATTATTGCAGGAACGCTCGTGCACGGCCCTGCAGGCTGCTCCTGGATTGCACGGCAGACATATTACCTGCTGGAGCTCCTGCATCAATATTGCACGCTGTGCAAGCTATAGAGAATCCGGCAGTAAGTCATTAAAGGTTCTCATCTCATTGGTAAAAAGTATTTTGTTTTGGCTGGAAAGGCCAGCTGAGCTTTAATGTTGTTTTGTTTCAACAGTTTTATTATTAGCCAGACTTTTTTTCTTTTGTTCTAGTATTCTGGAAGAATAATCATTGTCAAACCTTATCAGGCTTTGTATTTTAAGAGTGATTTTCTCCACACAGATTTTAATATTAGTTTCTTGTCCAGAAATGAATGAAATTTTATAATTATGGATCTAGGTGGAGTATTTGTTGAGTTAGAAGCAGGTTTCCTCAGTGCTCTATGCACCCTTTCAATTCCAAATGAAAGTCCCTCTTTTAAGTCCAAAAATTCAGGAATCCAGGTTGTTAAGAATGAAATAATCCCCCGGATTCCTGATGCCCTGCATGGTGTGCATGATTAGTGCAGCAGCCGTAGCAGGCAATATGTCTGCCTTGTGATCCAGGAACAGCTTGCAGGGGCATGCACAAGAGCCCCTGCACTAATGCACAGACTAAGCCCTGCCATGCAAATTCACCTCATTTTCAGGAGAAATTCATGCAAATGAGGTGATTTTGCAATCCAGGAAGCTTGCAATACTCCGTGCAAGACAAGTGCTATCTGCACAAATGTACTCGGTTAGTAACCGAGTACATTTCTGCAAAATCCGAAACAGAGCTATGACAGCTCCAAATAAAGGCTGCATATCATTGAGGAAGCATGCCAATGGCCAAGTATAAGGCCATTGGCATTGCAAACAATAGAATAAATTAAAAAAAAACAACTTTTAGTTTTTTCACCGATTTCGGCTGTTTAAGCATAGAGCAGTGGCGCGCAAATGGGATTGGGGGGGAAATAATAAAATAAACCTAAAATAAGCATTCTAACTAAAATCAGTATTCTGCCATGCAAGTCAATGACAGGCAGAAGACAACCTGGCCAGTGAGTAATGGTTGCCAAGAGGGGAGGCTCTGTGTGAGACATGTAACTATGCATTAACAGGCAATCCTATGCAAATGAGAGGAAAGATAGTGAATCCCAGTTTTCCCCAGCATGTGAGCCAGGTGCCAATCATGTAAGAGTATGAATAGCTGGGTGCAAGACTAAGATATAGCTGACATCATGGGGGGCATGCTGTAAGTGGACTGGAGCCCTGTGGCTCGGGATTGCTCCTGGCTTAGCATAGCTAAGCCAGGCGGGTGCGTCTAAACATGCCTAGCACTCTTCACAAAGCCAAGCTGGTGTGTGTGCACTGTGCACCGGGTTGTAAAGAAAAAAAAAATAAACCAGGAAATAGCAGCTCTGTACACATTTGAGCACTCTGTTTGGACAGCACACCCTGGCCTTAAACAGGAAGGCAACGGGAAGGGAAAACAGCAGTAGGAAGGTAATCACAGAGAACTAGCATAGCTGGCAGGTGAAATGTATCAGAATCAGCCAATTACACAGGCAGCAGACCAGCACAGCCCAGAACACAACTATAAACTAAGCAAACACCTTCCCCTCTTGTTTTTCCCACACTCTGCACAACCGTTGTATTAAAGCGGTGAAATTTTAACAAACAAACCTACAAAATGAGAAGGGCTGCAGCAGGCAACATAGAACAACATGTGCAGAAGCCTGAGGGTGGTGAGGATGTCAATGCTGCCGAACAACTCGCAGTAAGGAGATGGAGAAGAGTGTACAGACCCAGGGTAACCTACCAGGGGCTACATGAGCAGGAGATAGTGGAGCACTGTAGGGTGGACAGAGACCCCCTACAGCAAATTGTTGAGCTGTGCTGGCCACACCTGACACACCAAACTGACCGAGGGAAACCCATCTCAGTGGATACCAAGGTATGTGTAGGCCTAGGTATACTAGCCACAGGTACCTCCCAAAGCACAACTGGGGATATCATGGGTATCTCACAGGCATCAGTATCCAGAGTATTCCACCAGTTCCTGGATGCCATGTCAGCACATGCCACTGATCACGTATATTTCCTCAACACACATGAGGTGTTGACCAGCAATATGCATCTCATCCACCAAATAGCTGAATAGCCTGGGGTAGTGGGTGATATAGACTGCAAGCACATATGCATCAAAGCACCACCCGGTGAGCAGGGTAGGGTCTACATCAACTGCAGCGGCATCCCCTCCATTTATTTTTATTTTTATTTTACATTTGTTGACCGGGCTAGTCTATCTGGATATATGTCCATTTTCAGTAGAGGCCCAGGGAGAAAAGCTCCACACATAACATAATCAAGACAGATAGACAAGTTGTTAATAAAGACATACAATAAAAATAGAAATATAAATCAACTTGTTAATAAAATCAACATACATTTAAGGAACTCAAACAGTTTAAACTCATACACAATGTTCTGTCGGTTTCAAAGCAATTTTACCTAATACATAAAGGTTATGCAGTAAGGCATCAGCCATATAGATAACAGTTAAAGCTCAGAAGGGTAGAGAAGTAGAAGGAGTATGAAAGATAAAATTATAGGAACAAGGCAGGAGTCAGGAAGTGAAGAGAGGAAAAGAAAGAAGACAGTCAAGAGGAGGTGGGAGAGATGGGAGAAGTAGGTCAGAGCATAGAAGGACAGCAAGGGAAAAGAAACAGGGTAGAAGTTAGTTTCTAAGCAAAATGAAGGGTTAAAGGTAAAGAGAGGGTGGGGAGAGGGAAGTTAGCCTGGAGTACTACAAGAACAAAGCCAGTGGTTTTGGAAATACAGTTTGATTTGTTGTTTGAAGAGAGGTAAGGATGAGATTAGAGTTAACTCTTTGGGCAGCAAATTCCATACTATGCCTACAGTATTGGTGAAAAGAGAGTCACCAGCTATATTGTGGGCCTTTATGGGTTTGGTCATAAGTTTACAAGAGGAACGAAGAGAGGTGAGATTGTTATAAGGGAGTAAAAGTTGTGATAGTATAGGGGTGTTACTAGGTTGGTACAGTAATTTGTGGGCAATCGTAAGTTGTGAGATAATAAGATAGTTTTGTAGTTCCAGCCAGCCTAAGTGTTTCAAATTGAGGCAGTGATGGGTTCTAAAAGGGTTACCAGTGGCAAAGCGGGCAATGTTATTGTAGCAAGTTGCTAGCTTGTTTAGGTTAGTTTTTTTGAGGTTGGTGAAGATAGGAGAGGCATAAAAGAGAGTAGATATAAGGTGGGAGTGAGCAATAGTAGCTCTAGTAGATGGGGTGAGAAATGGTTTAATACGGTATAATGATCCTATTTTTCTGTTAACTGATTTGATGGTGTTGTTGATGTGTTGGTCAAAAGAGAGATTGTTATCAATGGTAATTCCTAGTAGTTTAGTTGTGGAGTCAGGAGAGATGACAGTGTTGTTGTTTGAGGAGATAGAGAAGTTTAGTGGAGAGGTACGAGTGGTGGGGGTGAAGAGGAGAAGTTTGTTTTTTTTAGCATTGAGAAGTAGGTACCATCTAGGAAACCATGTTTCTACTGTGTTGAACATAGTTTGAGTTAGAGAGATTAGATCTGAAGAGGAGGATGCTGAACAAATGATAGTGGAGTCGTCTGCGTATTGAATGCAGGTAGCTTGAGGAATTACAGAGTGGAGATCGTTAATATAGAGGGAGAAGAGGAGAGGACCAAGAATGGAGCCCTGAGGGACTCCAATTGCAATGGGTAGTAAGGAGGAGATGTGGTTTTCCCAAAGAACGGCTTGTTGTCTGTTACTGAGGTATGATGTAAACCATTTGATGGCAAGGCTATCAAATGAGAGGGATTCAAAAATGCTAATTAGAGAAGAGTGGTTGACCATGTCAAAAGCTTTGGAAAGGTCAATGAATAGGGCAGAAGAGAATAGATTATTGTTGCGATTGCTGTTAATGGCATCTGCAAAGGAAAGGAGGGCAGTGGTGGTGCTATGGTGAGGTCTAAAGCCATGTTGACAGTTAGCTAAAATATTGTGAAGAGAGAGGTACTGTACCAGTTGCTGATGAATACATTTTTCCATAATTTTTGCTAATGGAGAGAGAAGAGCAATAGGTCTGAAGTTGGAATAGTCAATAGAGTTACCGCCTTTGTGTAGTGGGATTATATGAGAGATTTTCCAGATATGAGGGATGGTTCCCTCTTGGATGGTCCTATTTATGAGTATAGTAATTGGGTAAGCAATTTCTTTGGCTGCCTTTTGCAGAAAAAGGGAAGGGAGCTTGTCAGCAGAGGGAGTACAAGGTTTCAGTTTGAGAATAAGTTTGAAGATGAAAGAGGTAGAGATGGGTTGTAGAGAGAAGTTGAAGGTAGAGTTTACTTGATTGTTAGGATGATAAAAGTTATTAGTGTTTAATTGTCTAGCGAGAGATTGAATAGTTTCAGAAAAGAATAAGTTAAAAGCATTTGCAGTTTGAAGAGGGGTGTCTGGGTCAGCATTTAGTGGGGAGGGAGTTTTAGCTGTTCCTGGTGAAAGGAGTCTATTGACTGAAGACCAAAATTGTTTGGGTTTATTTAAGTTGGTTTCTTGTAGGTTGCAGTAGAACTTTCTTTTATCGGTGAGAATGGCTTTCTTGGTAAGATTTCTAAGTTGGCGAAAGTGAAGAAAATCAGAGCTGATTCTATGGGACCTCCATTTATTCCAAATCTTATTTTTAGAGAGAATTAGTTTTTTAGTTTCATTTGAGAGCCAAGGGGCTGTATTAGAATTCATTCTAATAGTTCGCTCAGGAGCATGTTTGTCCAAAATAGAAAGGAAAGTAGAATTAAAGAATAATACTGCTTCATTAAGTGGAAGTGTCATTAAGGGGTTCCAGTTACAAGTTCTGAGTTCATTTTGAAATAGGTCGATTTTAAAGTGTTTAGTAGAACGTATTTTTCTTATATTAGGGAGGTGAAGATAATCAGTCTTCTCTCTTGTAATGTAAGTTAAGCAATGATCACTGAGGTCATCAGGCATAGTCCCAACGTTATATGTGATGTTAACTTTGTTTATAAGAATCCAGTCTAAAATAGTCTGTTTCCTGTTTAACTTATTAAGTCTTGTTGTAGAGGTAATGGTTTGGGTAAAACCATTTAGGTTAATGTGAGAGGTGGGATTGTCAGTATTAATAGTATTCCAGTCGATATTTAAGTCACCAAGAATTATAGTTTCTTGGGGGTAGTTGTTGGAAACCCAATTGAGAAAGTCTTCTACAATTGGTATGTTGTTTCCACGAGGTATGTATAAGCAGATGATGTAAAGGGCTTTCTTAGAATTAAGTTGAAGTTTCGTGATGATGGCTTCCACCTTACTATCTTGGGTTGGATAGGCTGGAAGGGTAGAGATGTTAAGATGATTCTTAAACAGTATTGCTACTCCACCACCCTTTCGTTTAGTACGGTCAAGCCTAAGTATATTATAGCCTTGTGGTATAATCTCAGTATCTTTAGTGACTGGCTTTAGCCAGGTTTCAGAGAGACAGAGAATGTCAAAGCAGTGAGTATCTAGGAGGGTGTGTAGGTAGGGTACTTTGTTGTTTACGCTTCATATGTTAAGGTGTCCTATGAGGAGGGTATTATTGGTGCAAGATTTAGATGCTTGTGAAGAAGGATACATGGGGCCAGGGTTGGGGTGAATGTCCATCAACTGCCAGGTCATATGTGATGCCCAGGGCATTATAATGAATGTTTGTACTGGCTGCCCTGGATTCCCACATATGGCATCTGATGCAGCTGTACCAGAGGTTTACCAATGTGGACATCCCCTACGGTCACCTAGTGGGGGATGCTGGGTCACACTGGCCGTGGCTGATGACACCCATCAGAAATGCACACACACCTGAACAACAATGCCATAATTAGGTACACGCACAGGCCAGACATATAACAGAGTGTGTGTTTGGGATGTTCAGGGCACAGGTCCGGTGTCTGAACACATACATGCAGTATTCACTAGCTACATGTTCCCACATTGTTATGGTATGCGCTATGCTACACAATATGATCCTGCAGAAACAACTGCAACAGGAACAGCATGGGGCAGGGCCACACAGCCCCCCACCAATGCCAAGGCCTGCACAGGCACAGAGTGACTCGGAGGAGGAGGAACAACCTGATCCTGCCCCAGTAGGCAGAAGGAGGCGTACACAGTATACCCTGGCCTTGGCAAAGAGGCAATGCATAGCATATGCACTGACACAGTAGGGACCCAGGGAATGACACCTCTCTCTGACTCACACATACAGTAAAAGGGATGTTAAACATGACACTACCTGTGCTCAGCCATGTATAGGGAGTGTACAATCTGCATCCAACATAGGCAGCCCTCCCAGCACCATCCACAGGTCTGGCACACCCTCAAGGTAAGTCAATCAACCTACCAATTGCCAAATGGAGTAGAATCTGTTATTACCTGTATGTATGGTATGGATGTGAGCATGCAAGGGAATTGGGTGGCCAGATATTTTGGCAGCAGACAGTAGACACTCATAGTGGTACCATGGCATCTGTAACACATACTGGAGTCACCACAGTAGCCAGTACTACATGGAGTGACAGAACCCACTGCAGGAAATGGGCTGAGTGACATGTGTGCCCATAAGACCCATACATGCCAGTCAGGAAGGTTCACATACCCAACAACAGTCTCAGCCAGTAGGACAGGTGTAGACAAACCCAAACAGAGCCTGTGCCATAGCCCCAGAATGATGGCTACGGTTAACCCCCAAAATCTGCAGTACACTGGCATGCCTCTAGTCAGCATGATAGTTAGCAGTACAGAATGAAATGGAGTACCTGACATACCAGTACAGTCATAGCAAATGTGTACAAGTGTCACATGTGCCTCCCACATCCTACACAGTAATGTAAAAACAGTCAGGTGTGCCCCCCCCAACTGTGCGTAGAATTATAGAAATAGTCAGGTGTGCCCCCGGCGGCTATGCAGAAATGTAGTAACAGTCAAAGGCAAATGATTGATGGATTCCCTGCAGAGACAGCATGCTACCTGTTGGTGTACAGCACAAAGGTCAGCACTGCAGCACAAACTACCTGGACACGATCCACACATTCAATACAGACGACCATACTGGGCATGTTCACACACTTAGAGAAATGAAGGCAATGTCAGTCAACAACATACTGAAAGGTCATACTGGGCATGTTCACACACTTAAACACATGAAGGCCATGACAGCAAACACCAGTGGACCAGACATATCTGGCAGTTGCAGTTGTCAGTGCGGACACTCGTCCGTATGCACCGCTCATGCCTTGCACACAAAGTGTATAGGAATACAAATGTAAATGTCAGGACAACACACTAGAATAAGCCAAAGGTAAATGTACATAGATGTGTGGAAGAGGCTGACTGTGACAAGGAGCCATCCAGGCCTGTCCCATCCAGCACACAGCCAGAGGGCCCCAAACACATGAGGTGCAGATGTCACTCACTGCAGATACTAGTCCCCAGTATCTGTCAGCATTACAGACTATGTGATACATGTGCCAGCTGTGCAACATGACTGTACAAGGAAGCAATCATCTAGCAGCTGTATACACGTACCTGTGACATATGACCCCGTGTGTGCCTGCATGTGGTGTGTCAACCCCTAGATGAATGGGTTATGGCCCATGCACACACCACCCCCCCCCCATATCTCTACTATGACAAGCCTGCTAAGGTCATACAATGTGAAATACACCTTTTGGAGAAAAGTAGCCCAGTGATCTCTGTAGCTCATCCTGTAACTGCATATTGCTGTAGTGTGATAAAGTAGTCAGATAGGTTTTTTTAACCCAAGACTTGGCAACTGTGTGTTTGTGTGCGTGTCTGACTGTGCAGACAGCAATGCTTTTTATGGTACTCACATTCCTTACAATTCATATACTCAACTTTGCCAAGGCTGCTGATGTCACCAACCTAGAAATACACCTCTGGGAAAACTGTAGCCCAATAATCTCTGTAGTGCATCCTGTAACTGCGTACAGCTTTAGTATGATAAAGTAATTAGATAGGTGTTCTAACCCCGGACATGGCAATTGTGTGTTTCTATCTGACTGTGTAAAGAATAATGCCTTTTAGGGTACTCACACTCCTTGTAATTCATATACTCAACTTTGCCAAGGCTGCTAATGTCTCCAACCTAGAAATATACCTCTAGGAAGGTTGTAACCTAGTAATCTCCATAGCACATCCTGTAATTGTGCACTGCCGTAGTATGATAAAGTAGTTAGGTAGGTGTTCAAACTCCAGACATAGCATTTGTGTGTGTGTCTGCCTGTCTCTGACTATGTAGAGTGCAATGCTTTTTAGGGTACGCACACTCCTTACAATTCATATACTCAACTTTGTCAAGGCTGCTGATGTCACCAACCTAGAAATACGCCTCTGGGAAGGTTATACCCCAGTAATCTTTGTTGTGCATCCTGTAACTGCATACTGCTGTAGTGTGATAAAGTAGTTAGGTAGGGGTTCTAACCCAAAACATGGCAATTGTGGCTATGTAGAGAGCAATGCTTTTTAGGGTACTCACACTCCTTACAATTCATATGCTCAACATTGCCAAGGCTACTGATGTTGCCGACCTAGAAATGCACCTCTGGGAAGGTTGTAACCCAGTAATCCCTGTAGTGCATCCGGTAACTGTGTACTGCTGGATTGTGGCAGTTCTGGATGTTTTGTGTGTCTTCCAATATCTGTGTATGGAGCAATGCAGTATAGGCTAGTCACACGTAGTACATTTGAAATGCCATACTTTGGTAGTCCTGCTGATGTCATCCATTGTGAAATACACCTTTGGGGAAAGAGTGTTCTAGTAATCACCATGGTGTGTCCTATAACAGCTCCATGCTGTAGTGTGATATAGACCTTGGTCAGGGGTTCAATGCCCACACATATCGGTTGTGTATGTCTACCTGTCTGTGTAGGGAGCAATGCATTTTTGGCGACTTGCTTGCAGTACATTTGAAATGCCCTACTTTGGTAATCCAGCTGATGTCATCCATTGTGAAATACATCTTTGGGGAAGGAATACTCCAGTAATGTCCATTGTGAATACTATAACTGCATAGTGCTGTAGTGTAATAAACTAGTTAGGTAGGGGTTCTACTCCAAGACGTGACAGGTGTGTGTGTTTGTAACCCATATCCTGTGTAGAGGTGAGCGTGAGGCTAATGTGGAGTGGGTCTTGCATATATTTTATATGGTGGCCTTACTATATATCACAATGTACTCCTTGGCCCGCCTAGTGGGTGGGGGAGAGGGGTAGGTGATGTTGACATGTGACACATAACAGAGGGCTAATTTAATTCCCTAGTTCAATGACAGACATACAATACTATGAGCTTGGTAGTGTATTGCAGGACAGATGTGTTTGGCTGGGCGGGGAGGTATGCAGATTTGTACGTTACATATATTGTTTGCGGCCTCTCAGGCCCATTTACTTGCATGTGGGCATATATGTTTCTGTTCATCTACCATTGGTATCTACATATGTCTGGCCATATATACCTCTGTGTGAATATATATATTTGCTTACATATTTTCTAACTATGTTGGAATATACCTACGGAGACATATATCTGCATACATATGTCACTTGATATGTATATGTGGACATATAGATGTTGACATATATATGTGTAGTTGTCAGCATTTGCATGTATATCTGTTCATATATTTGTATATGCATATATATATATATATATATATATATATATGGATATTTATACATATATATATATATATATATATATATATATATATATATATATATGTGTGTGTGTGTGTGTGTGACTACATCTATAGATATGCTGTATCCTTTTAGATAGTGGTATATTTGCACACACACACCCATCTAGCTGTTGGTATACATTCTCTGTACTGTTTCATGACTGGTCTGGGGTTATGTTTCTGACAATATACAATTTCTGCATGTCTGGCATGGCTTAGTGGTAAATCGCTGTGTGCATGGTTCTGGGTTCCAGCCTTGCAGAAGCTGTTTGTTCTGTTGCTGGGCAGAACACCGGCCGTTGGATACGGTGTGCTTAAGGAACTTTCAAGCAGTTGTAAGTGGGTTTGCACAGAGATAAGCACTGCTAGCTTCCGGTCACAGTGTCTTACACCCAGTTAGCTTCTCCTTTGCTTAATCTGTGTTGGCGGTGCTTCACCCCACACAAACACACTTGCACATGCTTAATGGTGTTTACATATGCTTACTACTGCTCATCTGTGCTTACGCCTGCTTACTGCTGACTTATTCATTATGGTACTGACTCTTCACACATGCATTTAATGCAGTACTCCATTTCACATTTAAATGTTATTTAGTAGGTTGTACAGCAATAAAATGTAAATAAATGTTCATATACAGATTTCACATGGAAAACGGTATGTGCTACAGTGGGACTTGAACCGGGAATGCCTGCTCATTAGGCAGATGCGCTGACCACTACACTATTGCTGTGCTGCTTCATTTGCATATATCTTCCTTGTTATCCTCTTCAGCCTTTTAATCTGCTTTAACCGTAGCTAAGCAATGGGCACACCCACGCACCTATGGTTAGCTGTACTCAGAGTTTTAATAATGAGTAAGGGGGTTACTTCTTTTTATTTTTATGTCTTGTTGCTGTTGTACACATGGGGGACTGTTGGAGGGGATATATGGACACCTATGAGCAATCTCGCTCATTTATTTACACTTTCTGCGTTCTACTTTGCATAGGCATGTTTATTCTGAGAGCTCTGCTCTCAGACACGCCCCCTGCACTCGTACACGCTCCATGAAGGAGTAGGAGTTCACGCAGTGCACCTTCATTAATATGCATGGTGCGCTGCCGTCCTCCTCCTAAACGGCCACTTCTGTGCAGGACTAGACTAGTCCTGCATGGAAGATTAGTAAATCCTGGGGAATGTCTTCTCCTTCAATGTTTTCAGGCAGCCCAAAGATGCTTATTCTGTTTCTCCTTCCCTTGTTTTCTAAGTCATCTATTTTGTTAAGCAGCCATGTATTCTGTATTCTGTTTAAGCAGAAATTCTTTTTGGAATTCTTCCTGTTTGAATCTCCCTTCAATCTCATTTAGAGAAGTCTGTATATTTGTTATTTTTGTATGGCGTTGCTGTAATAGTTCCTTAAGAGTATCAGTCTGTTTTTGAAAATTTAATTTGAGGTTTTCTAAGTCCCTTTTAAAGCCATCCATTTTCAAAGATAGTTCCTGTAAGGTAGATGTCATCAATTGCAGTTCTTTTTTCAAAGCAGCATCTGGATGAGAATTCATCGAGTTGTTCATATTCAGTGACTTAATATATCTCTAAATTACTTGACAGGAACATTTTTGTATATCTCCACCAAAATTGATATTTATGTAGTTTAGTAATTTATCTATATATTTATGACATTTTAAACTTGAAAATAATAAAATTTCCTATATCATTATACTAGTTTAAGGAGCTCTCAAAATTCACTGCTCTCAGTTGGCCATCTAGGCTCCACCAAGATATGTTTCCATAGAGTGGAGTGCTTATACTTCTAATATTTGTTTTTGTACAATTTTTCTAAGATTACGTAAATGAGAATTTCCTGGATCAAACTGTCCATAACTGCAACAGGGAAGGAAATATGCTGAAACTAGTTCTCACAAACTCAGCTCCAGCCTTCTCCCTGTCCATAGTTTGTCACTCACTTGTTAAGTCCAGTCACTGACTTATTACCTTTACCTCCCAATACATCCTCTTCAACAGTTGCCAGCACTAACCTCTTTGTAGACTAGAAAAAAAGCTAACCATTTACAATTGTATGGTAAAAAACATAAAATTTAGACATGCTAAGCACAACATGGGATCATGATATGCAACCACCTATGCCAAGGATCTTTATGCTCTTCTAGATCAATGCATCAATAGGACTGTCCACATTGTGCCAAATATAATGGCAAATTAAATAACAAACCCACCTAATGGTCAATAGATGTAAATAAAATTTATAACTGAAGGAAGAAACTGCTTAGATTATGTTGGAAGGTGAGAACTTATCATCATATTGAGAATATATAATGCCTTGTTAAGAAACTGACAGCAGTATTAAGACAAGCAAAGTCTCCTATAAACATTGTGGTGCATGTGAGGCTAAGGATAATCGTTAAGTACTTCTTCAGCTACATTAGAAAACACTAGAATCATTCACATCATTGCTCATAACTTACTTATAATGACACCTTGGACTCAAATCCAAAAGACATCAACTTATTGGCAAACAGCTCACTGCAAATATTTCCTTTGAAATTAGCATCTCCAACCAAAACATACTAAAGTAACTTACCTCCCTAATTTCTCCAAGGACCATGTCCTCAAAGTGCCTTGCAAGACCTAAAATGTTTCCTCAATGGGTCATGATAAGAGTGACAAACAGGATTTGCTGATTTATTTAAACTTTGTTGACCAGATTAGTCCTGCTATGACAATGGCTTCTTTTCAGGAGAACCAAAGGTGGGATTCATATTTACTGGAGAAGTTTGTTCTGTGTACTAGGGAACTTCCATAGTCTTTTTTTATAACTGCTGTTAAATCTTTTACATACTCCTGAGTTATCATCAATTGGAACACATTTAAATGTCTCATTTGAAGGACAACAAGCTCAATAGTGCAATATCCCCATTATACTGCAATGTCATGACTGTAGTAGAAATCAGTCTAGCTTTTGGCTGTGGAAATTGAACCCATAGCCTTCAAATATTCCAGCACCAAATGAACTTGTGCAACCTGACGAGCTACTGAAACTGCTAACACTAGTAGGCTACTGATACTCCTCTTAAATTGCTCAATCTAAGCCTTGCCACAAGCTATGTTACCAGTCAATGGTGCACTGCAGTGGTGATGATGTCTCTTCATAAGGGTTGCACCAATACTGACCCAAGCAACTATAGACCCATTAGCCTTATTAGTATTGTCTCCAAAGCCATGGAACTCACCATCCTTTGCTTTATTTGTATTCCAGGGCATTAAGAATTTAATCAGGCTTGCTCAACAAAAATTTGGACTTCTTAAGGGCAATTCTTGCCTTGTCAGTATTATGAAGTTCTTTGAATAGGTCACACAGGCCGCTCTGCTCATGGATCTAGAAAAAGCATTTGATACTATGCTACAAGATGGGATTGTAAATATGTTAATAGGCATAAATATAGATCCCTATGTGGTAAGATGGATTACTGACTGGAGCAGGGTCAGAATACATGTTGTTAGGGTTAGTGATGCCTCCTCTATTTAGGAAAAGGTGACCAGTGGCATTCCAAAAGGGTCTATATTAGGCCCTTTCTTTTTTGGCATTAATTTCTCTGATCTTAATGCTGACCACAAGGATTTCTGACTGACTTAGTTCATCAATGATTACAAGTTTGGTATAGTTTTAAAACCAAATAGGGGATGTGTTTTTACAGCGACAAAGAAATTAATGTTTAAATGACTTCAAGGGGTGACCTTTGTATACCATTTTATCTGTTTTTTAATGCATTTTTGTATCTTGCTGTATTTCAGCCTTATTGTTTTACTTAGTACTGCTTAAAGTTTTGTAAGGCATTTGATGGGTTACTTACTACAATGGAGGGAAGAAGTGATCAATTATATTAATATAGATCACATGATTGATTTGAAAGGTTGTTTAAAAAGGGATGTTTTTATGTATGTTTTATCTGAAGAAGTTCTGATTAGTAATCAAATGAAAAGCACTTCATTTAATAAATTTAGTGTGGTCTATTCCTTGGTTGCTGTCTTTCTGTTGGATTTTGAAGTTTGGTATAGTTGTCAAATCAACAAATTATACAAATTCCCTTGAAGTGAAACTATCACACATTAACACATGGTGAACTGAGAAAGGGCTCACACTAAATGTTAAGAGATGCAGTATCATCTCCTTTAGTAAATGACCAATTGCAACCACCTACTGCATCAATGACATCCCACTCTCCAATGAGGCTGACTTCAGAGCCCTGAGTATCTGGGCATATGACTCCTTCTCCTCTGATCACCATGGGATGACCGTAGTCAGGAAATATTTTTTAGTATCACAAATAATCCCCAAGGGCATCTCATCTAAAGCCATGGAAGTAGTTGCTCCCCTGCACTCTGTCCTGGTTAGGCCCATTATAGAATTTAATGTACAGTTTGGTATATACCTCCGGAAAGATATCCAAAAACTCTAAAGACAGCAGGGCTTCCTAACAAAACGTATCTCAAGCCTCAAAAATCTTAACTATCTGGAAATACTGGATTTATTCTTCATCTACTCAGTGTCATATATGCTCTTTATGGAAGAACTATGCATTGCTTTCTGTACCATTAATGATCTCATTATCTGAGACCACTTTCTTTCTGTGGGTCAATTAGTACAGCCAGCACTAGAACAAAATAACTAAATCTACATCAGAGAACAAATAAAATAAAAAATAAAGATATATTCATCACCCAGCACCTTCTCATGCTCTGTAATAGTCTCCCTTTGCATGGCAAGTGGTGTGATTCTCTGCCTTTAAACATACCTTAGACAATTGGATGGTTGCACCAAAATGCACTCTAGGGCTTGCAGGCCTTGTCCTCTCTGAAAACATTGGTAGAACCTCAGGGTGATTATTGGCTAACACACACATGATCTGTGGTCTAACACCCTTTTCTTTCAGCGATTACAGTGATGTAGTGCAGTTTAAAAGAAAGAGCTCCATATTTATTTAGTTAACATTTGTTTACCAGGAAAGTGTGACTGGAAGACAGCCCATTTTCAGCGGAGGCCCAGGAAAAAACACTCGAGAAACATGTCTTTGGAATGTCAGAGGAAACTAGAGCATCCAGAGGAAACCCACGTGAACACAGGCAGGACATATAGACTCCGCACAGAAGGCACACCAGCCGAGAATTGAACTTGGTGATGATTGGATGGGAGATAGGAAATTCACCCCAGGGATCACTTCAGTCACCTTGCTAGACAGGGGTCCAGGGAAGTAAATACTGTGGGAAGAAATAGCCAGGGAATTGTTATGGCTAGGCTTGTATAGGCCCTAGGGCTGATAGCCTAGTACCAACCTATGAACCTATGAACTAGAGCATCACTTGTTGTGAGGTGACAACTCTTACTGCTGCACCACTGCACCACCCACTTGTACCATGTGATCTTCCTATAATGCTCAAATAGCATTAACAGTCCTGAAGTACCTATTGTATAGACATTGAAACAGGTATATAGTTATAGACTCTGTCAAAAAATAGTTTAATATTCCCATTGTCCAAACTGCTACATAATAATCCCAACCTTCTACAGGGTTACCATCTGTCCCACTTTGTGAGGGACAGTTGTGTCCTGCAAAAAAATTGTAAAAATGGCAAATGTCCTGAGATTTTAGGACAAAATTATTTCCTATATTTTAGGTAATAGGTGCATAAAACAGTTATTCTGTATTTGAAACACCTAAATGCCATACAAACAGAGTAAGCAACTAAAATGCTACAAGAATAAGCTTTTATTTAAGGAAAAAGTGAAGTTTTGTCCTTTGTACTGGCCATGGGTATGTTTCGGCCTGCAAAATCTGACGTTTGTACCAAAAAGTCCCACTTTGGGCATTTGAAAAGGTGGCAACCCTATCTACAACAGCTGTGGACACATTGGGTGGATATACCAAACTACCAGTATCCAGATGTCTTGAATGGTCCTCATCACGTTATTCTCATCACCATAATCATCACCACAAAGGGCTATCAAATGCTTTCATTAGATGTCAGGTGTTGCATAGTGGAAAGATCCGCATGAGTGGTGTTATAAGCAATTGCATTCTGCCATGCTTTACAGCTAAAATGAGACACTATGTTATTAACTATATTCTTGCACTGTCCATTTTTGTCTGCCAGCACTTAGATACATACTTTAGCATTAACACTGTCTGTCGAGGATGACTTTTCCAAATAAGCCATTATCATGAAGATGTGGCTCTCATGAGCCACGGTATCCTGTCTGTCTTGTGTACTTCTGCTGTAACATGCTGAATGCAGGACTATCACAGTAGGTGTTAGTAACTGCTGGAGTATCCTACACCACCTTGAATACAATCTGTACCACACCCTACCGGTTTGATATTTCTCTTTGAGTCTGTACAGCTCCGATTGCTGAAAGTGAAGTGTGTTTATGTGTGTGTGTGTGTGTGTGTGTGTGTGTGTGTGTGTGTGTGTGTGTGTGTGTGTGTGTGTGTGTCTGTCTGTTTTTGTTTGAGCTGAGCACTGTGTTGTACAGCAACTTAAAATTGAATGGTATGTGTGACTTCACTGTTGGATGCTCTGAGGATGGATAACTATATGACCTTCAGGATGCTTGATGGTATGTGTTTCTTTACATTAAGTAATGCCTATTTCTCTGTTACCAATGGTTTTGTGCATTTATGATGCCAGTCATCAGTGAAACTGACAAATGTAAAACTGCTTACTGAAGCATATAATAAAAATAAACTTTCCTAGGTGTATACAAGTTAAATTCTTTACTGAATGGAAAATAATAATAGTGATAGTAACAGTATTTTGTTACAGGCATTATACATGCTTTTTCTCCACTATCCTTAATGTAAGAAAATCTTCATAACATATTCAGTCCCACACTCCTATAACTTCCATTTCAATATATGCTTTATGACTATTAAGTATAGTTGTAATTTGTTTTATATAGGTGAAAGTAAAAAAGTCAAGAGTTGTATGTTGAATACAAAACATTTAAAGAATATATAAGAAAGAATTATCAGCCAACCCAGTAGCAGTTCATTTTTTTGAGAAGCATATGCATGGTTTAGAGAATCTTAAATATGTTTTAGAGCAAGATTTTTTTCCCGATGGAAGTGGGGTAGTGTTTTAAAATATATGTTTGAATATAAGAAGAGCTTATTCATTTTGAAGTTTGACACCACTGCTCCATGTGGTCTTAATCAAGAGTGTAATTGGAAGGTTTTAACTGCTTAACAATGTTAATTGTTTAATAGCTATTGTTATATATTGCATGTGCATGTCCTTGTGATGTTTCTTCACTGGAAGGCAATAAGTGAGGTGCCAGGAAAATAACATTTTGTTTTAGTACTTTGAATGTGGTCACAACTATTATTTAAATAACGTATTTATATTAGCAGTTGTATGTCTCATGATATTACTGCAAGGTCACTGACTTTGGTAACATACAAAGTTACACTAGACTTCCATTTGTGTGCTTCTTACATATATATGCAGAAATTTCCTGAATGTTAGTCCAAATTACACACTTAACTGCTCTGCACAGTTCACTTTAGCAGTTCTTTGTAAGCTGTATATGTACAAATACTAGCACAGCTGGTTTGTAAATAATGCATTAGTATATTGATGAGCCACCTCTGTTTACAGATTTTCATTGCACTCATGTTCAGTCTATGAGTATGAATCTTATACATACTTGTTGGCAAGAATGATGGGTGAATATACAGGAAGTTGAATTTAAATTTGACACAGGTGCTGACAATAATTTTAGGTCTGGAGATACTGTTAGATCTGATATTCATTTAAATGTGCAAAAATACAGTATTCTCTGCATAAGTCTAGAAATGCAGCCATATTAACTCATTGCAGCTGAGTGTGCCTCCAGTCATTTCTGATTGTACCTCCTACTGTGCCTCTAGGTGTCACATATTGCTTGTGCATACCTGCATTAATAATTCCAAAACCATACTACATACAAGGTGTCAGAATATTTTTTTCTTGAAGCATACATGGTGGCAGACACACTTTTTTTGATATTTGACCTCTTTCAAAGAGCATTTGTTAGAACTGTAAGGTGGTAACTTAATTTGTAAAGGCTCAAGGCACACCCACTGGGAGTTAAGGTAGATGCTCAAAAGAGCTGTACCAGAGGGAATGAGTTAAAGCAGGCTTCAAAGTTTGAGCTTCAGTGAATAAATGACCTTCAGTCAAGAATACTGATAAGAACAGAATGCGCTGTTTATTTGAGTACAAACACATTTTGTTTGTATGGTACAAGACTTGGGAAATTGGCTAAGGAGGCGTGTAGAGATTTGCAGGATTTTGATCTTTTTAGGAGATACTTCAAACAGTTAGTTAAGTTAGTTTTGTCTGGACTGATGTGAAGATAATCATGACAGTGCAGTCCTCAGAAGGTAGTACAGACATTCAAAAGTGGGTGCAGAAATCAAGTCAAATATCCAGCATTCTAGAATATTAATGATGCTATTCAGGAAGAAAGAAATATCAGCACTGTTATCCAGCATTCCAGAATATTACAGAATTTCTGCAGACTGTTTTAGTTTATCAAAGGAATATGAATATGAATGCATAGGACTGTTTCAGCTTCTCAGCACTATAACTGGAAACAGTATTCAGATGTTCTTGATGTCTACCTTCACTGTACATAATAAAGCACTTAACAAACCAAATTACAGTGTGTACAGCTTTTATTTCAAAGTACATTTGGCCCATGAAGGACAAAGTGTCACCTGTTCAGCACAGTTCTGAGTAATTAACAGATAGAGATATTCATTCCAGTTTCTTTCAGCTGCTTCCAGTCATTTCATTTCATTCCAGTATTATACAATATTATCAATTTTTTAAATGGCGAGCCAGCCAGGAGCCATTCTTAGAATCTTAAGATCTGCAAGTCTAACTACACATACTATACAGAGCAGATTACAAAGCACCAGTGTTTACTTCAGGAAGAACCTAAAAGAACATAAACAGAGCAGCAGTACTTCAGAAAGTCTAACTTCAACAAAGTAGCAGTAAGAACTTCAGCAGTATTCCTTCAAAACATTATTTCACAGAAGTCTCAAAGAAATTCAGACTCTTAAAAATACTAGTGTAAAAGACATTCCCCCGGATTCATGAATTCTCCGTGTAAGACTTAATAAGTCTTACTCGGAGGCTGCAGTTGAACGGTATGATGTCAGCGTGCCATGAATATTCATGAGGGCATGCTGACTCATACTCTAGTCTAACACGGTCCGTGTAGGAAAGTAGGGGGCATGTCCGATTGCCGAGTAATGCAAAGGGACAGGCCCCCAGAAGAGTTAGAGTCCTGATAGTAAACACCCACGAGCGAGTCCGCTGAAATGTCAAGAAACACAACACCACACATCCCCACAGACTAAACCCTAGTAAAAATGGTTAAAATGTAAAAATAACCGTTTCATGTTTTATTTATAATTTCCAATATGTTTGCCCGTATTTGCGCACGTTTGCACGGGTATGCCCTTCGCTCAGCCACAGTTAGCAGATATGACATTGAAATGCATATAAGATCTACATATGCAAATTAAGCCAAGTAGCAATAGCGTAGCGGTGGAGACATCACCCAAAGAGGAGGCAGTCACGGTTCGAGCCCCACAACATCCCTCTCCATTTTTCTTTAAATAAGTATGAAACAATTCCCCGACATATATAAATATAATTTAAGTAAAATGTAATGAAATGGCCCATGTATTTGTGAACACAACATATATTATGTATATATAAAAAGGATTATAATTGCCCATAGCTTAGCAGCACTTTAACAAGCTTAATATGAGTGCCCGTAGATAATCAGCACTTTACCCAGCTTAATATGAATGCCCGTAGCTAAACAGCACTGAACCCAGCTTAATATGAGTGCCCATAGCTAAACAGTGCTGAACCCAGCTAAATAACACTTTACCCAACGTAAGCCATTTGCACGGAGCTGCGCAGCGCGCCAACCAGCTTACCGTTGGGCAACATTGGGCAACGTGTAGCAAAGTCGCCTTTACACAGACACACCTCCTAGCCTGTCTAGACAGTAGTAAAATAAAAAAGCAATGACAAGGGTCGAACCCGGGATACTGTGCACCATAGTCAAAGTACTGAACTACTAAGCCATGACAGTTGTACTTAGAAATCCAGTATTACCATACATATAGGAATGAATGAAAATATAACCATAACAAAGCCTGTCTGCTCTTAGCTGATAAATGTCCAAAATGGCCAATCACAAATAAGTGTGGGAAAACCGGCATATATAAGCTCCATAGGCAGGAATATACACCATAACTGATTGTGGTACCCATTTGCAGTCGGGATGGCAGGCGTCGGAGAGGGTAATCGCTTTAGAGTGCAAAGGTGGGGCATTGAGGAGTCCAAATATATGGTTTAGCTCCTAGTCCATCATCATGAAGGCCGAATCATGCAGGGCCAGGTTCAATGGGCAGAATATAAGGCAGAGGCATGGAACTGGTTGGCACATGATATTACCAGTGCCACAGGCATTCCCAGGACTGGTGAGCAGGTCCGTCACCACCAAGCGGACCTGAAGCGACAAAAGGAGGACCAGCTGAACCAATGGATCCAGGACGCCCGTCATATGCCCAATGCCCCACTACTGAGTAAGTATCCATGTAATTAAGTATGTAAGAAATGCTATTCTAACCTACAGTATGGATAGGTATGTTCCAATATCCCTTCATTTATATTACAGCTGCAGGTGTTTGTGCTGCGAATCGGCAAACCTATGCTGATAGGCTGCTAAGGCTGCGCCACCAGGCAGGTTAGTAATTATTCAGCTGGTATTATTATTATAGAATATAAATGAGACAGCCTGTAAAAGAGTTCAGTGTTGTAACCCAGTAATAAAGGTCAAATAAGCCTAGAATAAAGATTCTGCTAGTATTCTAAGATCAGATAAGTGATGCAGCCTGAAAAAGAGTATTATAATCCATTATTAAAGATTAAACAAGTCTCAAATAGAGTTCCCACCTGTATTGTAATATCAGATAACTGCTTCATCCTGAAAATGAGTGTTCTAATCCATCAATAAAGGACAGACAAGTCTTGAATACATCCTTGTATATACTGTCATATGAAATAAGTGAGTCAGCTGGAAAGCAATGTTATAACCCAGTAATAAATGTTAATAAAGCCTAGAATTAAGTACCATCCTGAAATGTATATATAAAATAAGTGAGAGAGTGTGAAAAAGAGTTTGAAGCTACCAATAAAGGTGTAAGAAGTCTGGAATAAAGGTATACTGCATGCACTACATAATGAAATAAATGAGACAGCTACAACCAAAGAGTGAAATGTTTTTAATAGAGTACAATACCTGGACTATGTCCAGCCCACATTTTGGATATGTTGTTGTACCCTTGCATTATGGAGATAGTATGGTTGTATGAAATGCTGAACATCCACAGTTGTCTAGACCCATATAAACTGGCTGATGGGAATGCCAGTATCTCAGAAGAATATTTATAGTCCTCAACTGTTTCATGTATAGTATGTACATGTTAATCCGGTACATGAGCAGCTTGTGCTTGTGATCCCACAAATGTCAGTGTGTTGCTAGAACTGTACGTAACTGTTCAAATGTAGCAGGATACTTTACCTGAACACAGCCAGATATGAACATATAGGAATACAAATGGAATGTATATTAATGTAGCAGTAACATCTCCATCACCAACATTTCTAAGGTTACATACAGGAAACTGTACTAATACATGTAGGGGATCTATATCTGCATCTAGTAGGAATGTACAGTATCTGTATAGGTATTTTAAGTTGTTAATGTAATATATTTCCACCCTACCTTATGTTCACAAATGATGCCATTCCACACCAAACTGAGTATGTATATTTACAATTAATTCTTATGGACATTTGTCCTGTTGGTTTGTACATATCTGCATGTACGTTGATGCATGTGCCCTGTTTACATATCCAAACCTGATGGCCTGTTGCCACCAATCAGCCCTGCATGCTGTTAGAATGTCCACTGTTGTTCTAAATATGCATGTGTTATGCTTGCTGTTCAACTTTTGGAATTCATGTGTGTTTGGTTAATGGGAATAGTAATGCATGCTGTTACAACTAATTTGGAATGGTGTTGTTTGTTACTAACCCAAAATGCCATTAAATACTGCTAAACATAGAACTGGGAAGGCGGGTCCCAGCGGACCCACCTCTCCCACCTCAGCTGGTGACTGCACCTGGCACCAGTGCCCAGCCCGGGACCTCCTCCTCCGGTGGCCCTGTGCCACCTTCGGGTGGAAGCACTGCAGGGGATGGGGCTTGCCCCCCCCCTCTGCAAGCGTGGCCGGTGGAGACCCTCCTCTTACCCTCCAAAGGGTCCGGTCTGTGGTGCGTAGTGAGATCAGGTGTTCTGTGACTAATCCCCTATGCCAGCTTGAGGCGAGAGTGGCACAACTCACGGTGTGTCTGCCCCTCCTATCCAGCCCACGGCACAGCCTCGGACTGGGCTGTGAAGGTGCAGTGGTAACTGCCCATGGGTGTGGATCTCAGTTCCACTGTTGCCATCTGTGAGCTCATGAGCTTGCGATATCCAAACATCCGTCCCCGTAAATTGTGTTTACCCACCACATGTCATACTCTACCCCTGTATGCGTCTTGTTTGTCTTGTCTGTTAACCTCCCCAAACCACATCCTCCAATATTTTTACTTCCTTTACCTCACAATCCACCCTTACCTGGGAAAAAAAAAAAAGGGCAATCTGTACTCGCAAAAAAATTACGCCCCATACATAGCTGCCCATTTCACACACATGCCTGCTGGACATGTAAACTGATAATTACAATTGGCTGTACAACATACTTTGTTGTCCTCACTCCTCTCTCAGGGGTGGAAGGTTTCAAATCTCACTCTAAATGTCTAACATATGCACAGCTGTTGCTGGTAAAGAATTGGGCAGCTATGGGCCTTCCCTACATCCTTCCTGCACATTCCGAGCTTGTTTTCCTACTGTCCTACCCTCTTTGTGCCCCCTTTTTTCACCACTTTCCTATTTCCCCATTTTCTTTTCTTTAAAAGAAATTAGCATGGGTGTTAGCGGGAGTAAGCACTTTTAAGCAGTAGTCAGTGGGTGTGTGCGCTTAGCTAAGTGTAGATAAGCATCGCGCAAACTCATGCAAACCCGCTTACAACTGCTTAAAAGTGCCTTAGTCACTCTGTATGACAAGGCCTGTAGTCTGCTCATCAGCAAAATAAAATACCCCTGTCAGTCTCGAACCCCGGACACACTAGACTGCATGAATTACCACTGAGTCACAGCAGATATACAATAACTTGGTGCTGTAAT